>NC_081569.1:138701776-138793105 GCF_022355385.1 Mustela nigripes
TCTTTCTTTCTTTCTTTCTTTCTTTCTTTCTTTCTTTCTTTCTTTCTTTCTTTCTTTCTTTTTGATTTCAGGGGCCAGTGGGAGGAGGCACTACAGGTGCTGTTAGTGTCCAGTTTTAAATGAGCCAGTGCACGTGGCCCCACTGACGCCCACGCTGACACCATGTCCCTGGCCTCTCCTTGGTTGTCATTTGCTCTGCCCCCGTCCTTGGTGTCTGTGCCTCAATGTTGACAGAGTGTGTCCCATCAGATCTGCTAGAGGTGAGACCTCAGAGTCTCTGAGCCCAGGAAAGTGAATACTTTGATACCAAATATCAGCTAGGCTTTAAGCCATTCTTCTCAAATGCCTCCGCAGTCTCATTTCATCTAATATCGACCTGCCTCTTGGACATGGTTGACCAGTGGTCATTCTCTCTTTTCATCCCCTGACTGACAGGAAGCTCAGCACGTAACCACCACCAGTCCATGAGATCCGCTATCCTGGTAAGTTTAGGAGCTGCATGAGTTAGCACCTGCCCATCTTTCTAACTTCAGCTCACCTCACCTCACATCTGCAAACATTTTGATCTCCAGCCACACTGCCTTTGTCTGTCACAATGCTAGGGTCTGTCCGGCCTCAGCAGCGGTGAATGCAGGGCTCCCAAGGGGGAGCTCTTGGCATGGTTGCTTAGCCCTGCCATTGGTCTCAGTTCAGCTGGCGCTCTGCAGGCACTCCTTCCCTGATCACCCAGCTGCAGTGAACCCTCCCCGCACTGTCCCTGTCACCTCCAGTCACTCCCTACCCTGGGACCACATCTTATTCATTCCTTTCACAGCACTGGCCACAGTGTGAAATGATCTGACTGAAGGGACATGTGTGTTTTACCTGTGTGTGGTTATGCACTCCTTACATACATGTTCACATGTGTACCGCCGTGTACTCTTTGTGTGCCTGGTTACCTGTGTGCCATCACGTACTATCTATACGCATGTTTGTCTGTGTGATCATGCACTATTCCTGCTTGCATTTAACCTGAGTATCATATGCTTTTATGTGCTTGCTTACCTGTGTGTGATCATCTACTGTTTGTGAAGACGTTTACCTGTGTGCTACTATGTACTATTTATGTACACAGTTACCTGCACGTAAACATGCACTGTTCGTGCATGTGTTTACCTGGGTACCATTCAGTGCTATTCATGTACATGCTACCTGTGTGACGATGTCCTGTTATGCTATGCATTTGCCTGTGTCCCATTACATAACTCTTCCTCCAGAATGTGCGCCTGGGGGAGAAAAAAGACGCCCACCTTAGTCACTGCTGCTTCCTCAGGGCCTGGCAGAACAGCTCTTTCAGAACACTCGCCAAATGAGTGGATGGCAGGTTTTCTCTACTGTATGGTGACCGTTACCAAGACCAAACACCTGTCTCAAAGCAACGCCCACCACTGCTCATGGCCATGACCTTGAGAGCAAGTCTGGTTCCTTTGTCCTTGACAGCCTACAGGGGATTGTACGCTTGGGATCTGTGACATTTGAAAGCAGAAATCTAGTGTCCCCAGTGTCTTCCTGCTACAGCTGAAGCATCTTCATTTTCCTCCGAGGAAAACCTTCTTTCAGATTCAGCTCAGCTATCATTTCCTCTAGGAGGAAAGTCAGCTCACACTTAGCTTCTCATTCCGGTTTCTTGGCATCTTTTTGAGGACTGTATCACCAGATCTACCATCTTGTTCTCCCTCTGGGATGTGCACATGTTGGATGGAGTTGTCTTCATGTTCATCCAGGCCATTAATAAAACTGGGAGTGGAGGATTAATTTATAAAGATCCCACCAGGGTGATTTTAAAAGTCAGTCTTCGGGGGCACCTGGGTGGCCCAGTTGGTTGAGCAACTGCCTTCGGCTTAAGTCATGATCCTGGAGTCCTGGGATCCCACATCGGTCTCCCTGCTCAGCAGGGAGCCTGCTTCTCCTGCTGACCTCTCTCCTCTCATGCTCAATCTCTCTCTCTCTCTCTCAAATAAGTAAATAAATTCTTCTTAAAAAAAATCAGTCTTTGGGTCTTGAACTCTTCTGAGATCACTTGAAGAAAAAAAAAAAATCCCAAATATCAAAAACGAGGTAATAGGGGCACCAGGGTGGCACGCAACTCTTGGTTATGGCTCAGGTAGTGATCTCAGGGTCCTGGGATGGAGCGCCGTGCCGGGTCCCATGCTCAGTGCGGCGTCTGCTGGAGATTCTCTCAATGTGTGCTCTCCCATGTGTGCTATCACACTCTAAAATACATACATAAATCTTTAAAAATTAAAAAATAAAAAGAGATAATAGAAGCAGGAGAGGCCCTTACAAGCATACGATTCGGCCATATCATTTTTCCAATGAGAAAACTATGATCCAGAGAGAACCTAGTCGCATCTGGAGGGCAGGGCGAGGGGCAGGTGACTGGTGAGTGGGGGAGTCACAGTGGAAGCCTGGAGTCATATTCAACCACGGGGGAAGTGATCCTGCCTTTCTGGGCCCCCAAGGACCAGGGTGGAGGTGGGAACAGCTCTCCCGTCTTGCTGCAGGCCTGGAGAAGCACACCCAGGCAGAGCCCCCACAGCTGTCTGGAGGGTGGGTATTAGGAGCTGAAATGTAGAGCCAAAGATCGGAGGCCAGAGGGTCTGGGGGGATGAAGGCTGGCACTGCAGGGTGAATGACAGAGACAGAGGCTGGGCCAGCAGAGGCCATACGGCTGAATCTCTACCACCTAGGAGATGCTGGTGGGCCTTTTGCAGAGCCCTGGAGAGAGTCAGGAACTGGAATCCATTAAATCCCTAGTCTCATCTTGGAGGTGGGGAGTGGGAAATGTGGGTGTGGATGGCTGGAAATGTAACAAAAGGGCAGTTCTGGGAAATGCTTGAGGGGAAGAGGTAGAGTCCAGCAACGGAGCCTAAGAGAGAGCCCATCAAGGCAGAGGAATAGCAAAAACAAAGACGCCTCAGTGAGTGGGAGGAGGAGGCCCGAGGGAGGGCGCGGAATATGGCTGGGATGCTACCATCTTTGTCCTTAACCACACCTGCTGCTCAGAGGTGGAAAGTTACTTCACAAATTCTACCCTTCCCTGCAGTGATCACAGCTTGAAATTTCAGTTAAGAATTGAAAAAAAATTTGGAAGAGGAAGACCTTCATTGTTAAAGTCACTGAGGGAAAAGTTATTGGATTTTGTTTTTTCATCTTTAAAAAGCAACCTGTAAAAAGAGAGGCTCGCTGGTCAGTCCCCACTCTGGCCCCACTCTTGATTATCCAAGCACAGCCTGTTCCTAGACGGGGCATGTTCTCAATGTCTGTGGCCCGGGCTCTGATTCCACAGAACCCCAGCTGGACCTCTCCAACAAGGCAGGACGTCTGTGAGCAGTGGTGCCTCTGGGGACCCATCACAACCCATCATGACACATGGCAGCCATTGAAGCAAGCCCAGCCTCCATTTCTATATCTGCAAAGTGGGTAGGATAGCTTCCCCCTTGAGATTATATTTATTAAAGGGCTCCCTGAACCGGAACGTGCTTCATGAGGGTGAGGCTCTGTTCCCCACCTTCTCTCCTGCCTGCCTCCTCATCCCTAGTTCTGGGAAGAATAAGAAAGAATAAACATCGTTCTAAAGCCATGGTGCTAGATCTTGGGAGGAAGTAGTAGCTCATTTAATTCTTACCATTTTCCTGGGAGGCAAATATTACTCTCTCTGGAGACGAGAAAACCCAAGTTCTGGAATAGTCTGAACCTGCTTCTGCCCTTGTGCTTACAGAACAGAGAGCCGGGACCGCATTTGCCTATCCCTGTCCATGCCATTTCCAGTCTGTTCCACATGGGAGGATGTTTGATTGAATATCTTCCTTGTGTGCTCATGAACAGAGTCTGCACTCAGGAGAGGGAGCCCCCCTCTCCCATTAGAGCTGGAACCTATGTAGACATCATCCGGGCAATGAGTCTTAGAGCTCGACATTGAACTGTTGATGTCCATGGGGCAGGGGAGAAAGCCCAGGGGTAGGAAGGCCCACTGTCTTCTGCTGTATCACTTAGCGAGAACTCAGCAGAGCCAGGAATTGGTTCAAACCATGCTGTGTCTCCTGACTGGGAACTTGGAGGCATTTGGGGGGAACGTAGGGACAGAAGCAGCCTGTCTGAACCCAGCCAGTGACGAGACACCATTTGCATCCAGGAAGGAAAAAATGGTGCTGCCCTTGGGATGGCTTTTCAGAAAAGGCAGGGATGGGGGTGACTCAGGAAGGACAAATCATCCTTAGAAGGGAGGCCAGACCTGCAGAGACGTCAAGTTGTCTACTTGATAAGTGAACTATGGATACATCCAAAAATAACATGTTTTAAGATTCAGCATATGAGTTTGCGTGAACATAGGACTCGAGATAGATCCATGTTACATCAACACACCTAGCCCCAAACTGAAGCAGAAGTCGACCAGCAAGCTGAAACTAAAACTGGCGAGAGATGGCACAGTGCACCATCACTGGGATTCTCAGGAGTGAAAATAGTGGCACACCACCAATTGCTAATAGAATTAACATGAACATTTTAGTGTTAATACTAATTGTTGGTCACCATAGTCTTAATAAAAAAAAGTCTCTGAGTAGTTCTCAAGCGGTGGTAATCATTTGGCTAGATTTCTTTTCTTCTGAGACTTACAACAAACCACTTCTTTGATCACAGTAAAGACTCCAGTTCTGGTATCCAAGCTCTACTGCACCCTATTTATGTGTCTTTCTGTGAGTCAGTAAACCCTTCAGAGATTCAGTTTCCTCATCTGTGAAGTGGGTATGATGATGCCAAGGGCACAGGACTCTCCAGAGGATAAAATGAAGCAGGAAAATATTTCACACAGAGCCCCATGATAGGAAGCACTGCTGTGATTTTGTCATTGTCCTCATCATCACTGGGGTCACTGCCCCCTCCAATGTAATAAGGAGCTGGGGGTTCCAAGACTGTCTTGAGTCGGGACTTGCAATCAAAACTCCCACCTGTAATTCCCTGTGTCTCCCTCTTGGTGCTGACAGGTGCTGAGGGCTGGACCCACCCAGATCCCTCTTGTCAGCCTCCTGGGGCCTGGGTGATGCCCACAGAGAGGACCATGGCCACGGGGCAGTCAAGTCCAACAACACACTTCACGGTAAGTGCAGCCGGTGATGTGCAGGGAGGGTTTCCCTTCAGACGCGGTTCTATTTGCCCATCAAATGCTTCCAAAATTCCAAGGCTTCCAAAATTCTCCTTTAAGAAATGCAGCCTAGACCCCGAGGTCCTAGAAAAGTTGCTTCTACTGACAATCACCGGCTGGGAAATGCAGGACCTGGGATGTCAACCTCGGTGCTAGTTCCATTCTACTCTTCCTTTACCACCGCAGTGATGTGTGGACAGAGTGTGCAAGGCCCCACGTGGGGCCACTGTGTTATCTAAGTGCCTATACTTAGCAGGTCTGTCTCAACTCACTCCTTTCCCTGAAACCCCGCTCAGCCGCTCGGCCTCCCCAGTCCAGTCCGCACACGAGTGTCTCCTCATCAGAATTGTCCAATTGGGGCGCCTGGGTGGCTCAGTGGATTAAGCCGCTGCCTTCGGCTCAGGTCATGATCTCAGGGTCCTGGGATCGAGTCCCGCATCGGGCTCTCTGCTCAGCAGGGAGCCTGCTTCCCTCTCTCTCTCTCTGGCTGCCTCTCTGTCTACTTGTGATTTCTCTCTGTCAAAAAAAAAAATCTTTAAAAAAAAAAAAAAAAAAAAAAAAAAAAAAAAAGAATTGTCCAATTGTTCAGCCACACCACTGGGAGCCTCATACTGGCCTCATACTCCCTCTCAAACCCGCGGCCTCCCGCTGTGTGCAGGCGTGCCCCATCGCCCGACACAGTCATCAAGTGTGGTATGGGGCCCGCATGTCAAGTAGTGGGAGTGAGAACGATCGGGAACCTTGGCTTTCCTGGGGGATGAAAGAGACTGAGACTGCCTTGGATGGGATGCATTATAAATCTGGGTGTGCATCGGAGAGGGACTCTATGGGAAGCAAGGGAGGGAAGGAGAGAAGAAGTGGGGGGTGGGGGAGACGCAGAGGAGAGAGAGAAAGGAGGGAGACGGGGGAGGAAGAAGAACGGAATCAGAAGAAGGTAAGGAGTCAGGGAGAAGGAGGAGGGGAGCAGGGAGGGCCGGCTGTGGGGGAGAGGAGGAAAGGCCTCGGGTCCCCACTCGAGCTGTGGCCTCCAGTCCATTTAGAGGAGGGAAGAAAAGAGCCTAAGATCAAAGAGAAACAAGGCAGTGGGTCACTTCCTCCATGGGTCACGCTGAGGTGTGTGTACATGTGTGCACACGTGTGTCTCTGTAGAACGTGACTGTGGTGTGTGCATGGGAAATGATGTACTGGTCATCTCCAGACCGCCTGCTTCCCTGGCCCTGCACATCCAGGCTCGGCAGTAGCCCGAGGATGAACTCAAATCACTCCACCTGCTGATGGGGTCTGGGGGGAGGGGCATGGCCAGAGCTTCCTGACCTTTCTACAGGACTGAAGGAACACAACTGTCTCCAAAAGTTCACCTAGTCTGCTTTGTCATCCAACTGGTCCCTGGTACTTTGCTTTCCTCTTGTCTTGAGGTCCAGGGACAGGGCATGAAGGCTATTTCAAAGAAGACCTTGTGAAGGCTGAAAATTCCTAGCTCAGATTTCCTTCGGTTGACACAAACGAAGCAGAACAGGGAGCAGCCCACTCCTTCTGATCCCTGTCCCATGCCTCAGAGCTTTGCTCAAATGCTCAAATGTTCAATAAAACCTCCTTCCCCGATTTTAAAAGTCATGTGCGTTTTAATGGAAATTTAATCCACATGTTCCTGAATTATTTACAATTAAATTATCAAAATATTATTTTAAGGGTTGTTTGATATCTAGGAAGACTTTTGAGGTCTTTTTAATAGGATTTTAAACGCCTCTTTTCTTAAAAGCTGGAAACTTTGCTTGGTTGTAAGTAAACCCACTGGAGATGAGTGACTTTCGTCTGGAAATGTCAAGCCATCTGACAGGGGTTTGGAAGCAGCCAAAGTTCTCACCGCCTTCCATAAGAACTACAATCAGACCCACAGAATTTTCCTTTGTAATGTTCCCAGTAGCCCTTAGTCAGGCACTCAAAGGGTACCATTCATCCTCAATGTGTCATCAAAATCAATGGTTGTTTTCCATGGGGAGGGATAGGGACTGACGTTCAGTGAGCGCCTTGGGCGCTGTGGTTGGCACTTCAAACACGGGACCTCCTATCACCGTCTCCGACAGCCTAATGCCCTGAGCATCCTGAGTCTGTTTCACTGATGGGGAAGCAGGAGCTCCAAGAGGTTATGTAACCTGCCATGCTCATCTGAGTCTATGGGACTGAGACTTGGGGCATTTTGATACTGAAGGGGCTCCCCTGCCCACGTTGCTATGCCACTTCTCTACGGCAGCCAAAGCGTGGTGGTGAGCAGTAGGACGTCCACCATCCTGGTAAGACTTGTGTTTGTTTGGGGGTTTGCTAGTGTGCAAATGTCTTACACAGTCATCATGGGGTTTCCAGGGGAGACAAGTGTACAAAGAGCCCAGAGCAACAGAGTCCTGACAAAGTGCTTACTTTAAGGCTGATAACTACTGTTATCAATTATTTCATTGATTATCATAGTGAGTGTGAGTTACTACACTGGGTTCTCCCAACACCTTGTGATTATGAACCACACTTTGAAGATAGGGAAACCAATGGACTAAGAGCGAGCAAGCCAGTGACGCCCCCCTCCAGCACCTGCAGGGTCCGAAAGGGGTGCGTTTCTCAGCCCAGAAGGTCCACCCTCCACGGGAGTGTCTGGCCGCAGGTGCTGCATCTGTGCCCTCTAATTCCGTATCTACGAGCCATGTGTGGTTATTTCATCTTAATTAATTAAAATAAAGCTAAAAATTCCATTTCTCGGTCACACTGGCCGCATTTCAACTGCTCAGTATCCACTTGTGGCTGGCGGTTTCTGCAGTGGACTGCGCAGGGAGGGATCCTTTCCGCCCGCCCAGAAAGTGCTAGTGGACAGCACCAGGCTGAAGCCCCCTGCCCGGCCCCTCCCAGAGGCCACCAAGGGGGGCCACTCTGTGTTGTGGCATCAGCTCTCTTCAGCCTAACTCCTTCAGTGAGTCGCTCTCCTGACTACCATGGGGGTCCCTTGGCCTCTCCCCACCCCCTCCTCAATGGCAGCCCAGCGGGAACTGGGATCTGTATAGCTGTGGGGAAGCCAAGCCCGGCAGCCTTTTGCTCTGCCCTGCTGGGTTTCAGCTAATCTTCTGCAAAATGGAGGAGGGGCGCTGGGGGAGGAGGAAGAAGACTTCTGGAAGGTGAGGCCCAGCAGGGAGATGAAGTGGCTGCCACGGAGGCAGACATCTGTGCCCAGACAGATAGAGTTCCACAGATACGATCTTTGTGACTATCCCTGTGAGAGATAAACAACTTGCCAGAGCAGCTTGCAGGAGGAAGTGCCCTCTGAGAAAGTGGTGCTCAGAGGCCAGACGCTCAGCCCCTGCGGTCAGAGACCCAGCCGAGGAAGGCGGGGGAGGGGAAGGAGGCAGCCCGGCACAGCACAGGTGACAGGAGTCACAGAGCCCAATGCCACAGATGTCAATAGAGAGAAATGTGTGAACGTTGGCACATGAGGGGGCAGAGGATCTGTGAGAAAGAAAGAAAGAAAAAAATCAGAAGGAGAGAGGTGGTGATGTGCATGTTTAACCCTGTCTCTTGTTATGCATCAAAATGAGGTGTATCTTGAGGGTAAGGATTTATATCCCCAACCTGCTGCTTATCAGCTCTACAGTGCTGAGTAACTTCTTTAAGACTCGATTTTATCATCCATGAAATGGGGTATCTGTATAAATTGTAAGGGGGTGGAAAGATTCCTTCTTGAAGCAAAATCAAATAACTTCTTCCATGAATCAGATTTAGATGGAGGATGAATTGGCTGGTTGGATGGATGGTTGGATGGTTGATGGATGGTTGGATGGTTGATGGATGGATGGTGAATGGAAGGAAGGAAGGATGCTGGATGGATAGATGGATGGATAAAAATTCTATCAAACTATTCCTTCTTGACCAGTAATATCTGCATGCCTTTCTCTCCCAGGAGGCTGGGAGCTTTTCCAGGAAAAGGGCTGGGTCTGATTCAGTTTTATACCCTCACGACCACCACACAGATTCAGGCACATCCGCTCAGTCAAACTGGAAGGAAGGAGAATAAGGGGGCAGACAGAAAAGGAGCAAGGGGATACAATGGAAACATATATTTTAAACCTCAGTTATTTATACGTGGCATTTTCATTAAGATTATGTCCATGTGAAACAACTTCAGAAGATAAGGATATCTTGAGATTTGAGTTTAGGTTTAGGGTAGGGTTGCAAAATTAAAATACAGGACATCCAGTTAAATTAGAATCTCAGAAAGCCCAGGATTTTTTTTTTTTCCTTAGTATAAGTGTGTTTCATACATTATTTGAGACCACATACACTTAAAAATATATTGCTCATCTGAAATTCAAATGCAACTAGATAACTTGTATTTTATATAGCAGCCCTAACTTAGGAAAGAGGGGAAAAAATAGGTTTTGGGTTTGTTATTAATCCATGCATATTTGAGCACACTTTCCCAAAAAGCTACTCAATGGGATTTGGGGCAAAGACTTGGTTAATAATAAAGGCACACCCATTTCCCGTCTGCTCATCTTAAAAGACATCCTCCCCAATGTTTATAGCGGCAATGGCCACGGTCGCCAAACTGTGGAAAGAACCAAGATGCCCTTCAACGGACAAATGGATAAGGAAGATGTGGTCCATATACACTATGGAGTATGATGCCTCCATCCGAAAGGATGAATACCCAACTTTTGTAGCAACATGGACGGTACTGGAAGAGATTACGCTGAGTGAAATAAGTCAAGCAGAGAGAGTCAATTATCATATGGTTTCACTTACTTGTGGAGCATAACAAATAGCATGGAAGACAAGGGGTGTTAGAGAGGAGAAGGGAGTTGGGGGAAATTGGAAGGGGAGGTGAATCACGAGAGACTATGGACTCTGAAAAACAATCTGAGGGGTTTGAAGTGGCGGGGGTGTGGGAGGTCAGGGTACCAGGTGGTGGGTATTATAGAGGGCATGGATTGCATGGAGCACTGGGTGTGGTGAAAAAATAATGAATACTGTTTTTCTGAAAATAAATAAATTGATAGCTGTAATAAAAAAAAATTAAAAAAAAAAAAAGACATCCTCCCCAAGGACAGCCCAATCACTTAGTGAAATGCATTTAAATCATCCTAAACGCAGCCTGTGATTCCTCACCCTGGTTAGAAACTTCTGGAGGGACTTGGAACTTTTCTTAAAAATGGGAATGTCGGAGCCAATCCGCATCTGCAGAGTGAATGAAGGTGTTTAGCGCGCAGTAGGACAGACATTGCGAAGCAAATGCGGAGAGGAAGCACTGGGTGGCTGGCCGGGTCTCAGCCGTCCCGGTTCTCACCTTCAGCAGCCGCCCTACCCAGATGCAAAGGGGCTCACCAGACTTCTCTGAAACAGCACAGAGTTCCTAAACCATAGGCTTTGATTTCACTCCTGCATACCTTTACCCATCAGTCCTTTGTCACACTTCGCACTTGCCAGCATTACTCTCTTCTGACATTTTTACCTAGACTTTGCATTTCTCTACCAGATCCTCACCCGATACAAGCAGTTATTTCTGGGTTGGTCTTTTCTTTCCCTTCTGTTATTGCCCACTAAATACCTCCTTGTTGGCACTGAGTCCCATTGTTCGTGATAATCCGGCCAATCTAAGAACCCCATTTATTTTCCCTTTTATTCTAGGCTGTTCTCCCCAAGTCGACATTCATCAAAAGGGGTTCATCAGAGAATTTCTCCAATATGAGGTATAATTAAAGGTACCTTTTCCTTTTGAAGAATTAGGAACAATAAAAACATGCTTTTTTTTTTTTAACAATATAATGTATTTGTGTGGATGTATTCATCTCTTCACCAACTCCCTTATGTTATATTGCTTTTTCTGGCAATATTTGATCCCATGAAGCCCTTTATTCAAGACACCTCTCCTTCCCATTCTGAAATGATCTCTCTCGAGAGTGGCAGTGATGATACAATAGGGTTGGAGTTGCTATTATTAAAAATTACTACTTTTTTTTGACTATGTTGCTTCTGTTACCCAGTGGGATTTTGATTCCAGACATTCTTCTAGCTTGACATCCGCTGGGGAAGTGATGAAACCATTCATTATTTAAAAGTTTGGAAGCCACAAGAACTACAGTATCTAACCAGATTGGATTGACTTTTTAGCTCTTTTGATTAATAATTCATAAACCTGAGGATATGTGAATTGGGTGAGCACTAACCCGCTAACAAAAGGAGAGTAGGAGATGAATGTTAACATGGCTTCTGTGTTATTTTACTTAACACTTCAGACCAACAAAACAAACCCATGTGTCATGGAACCTGTTTCATAGTTTCAATCCACAATCAATATTTCATGATTAATGGGCCCATATGTTCACACTGGGCCCCTGCAGTACAAAATTTGCACGCGCATCTCCCATGTGATGATGTACAAAATGCCTCCTCCGAAAAGAAAGGATTTTGCTCTCTCTAATGAGAACTCGTGTTCCACTTGCTTTCTGGATTATTCGGTTTTTAATTTTTCCTTTCCAGATTTGATAAAATGTAGGAGTCTTGATGGTACCAAATAAGCCTTTGGACCTGAAAGTGGCAATTTACTCTCCCAAACCAATGGAGTTTCTGCAAATGGTAGAACATAGAGGGTTGTGTCATTCGCCAGTGACATGTATTTTTTTTAAACCTGGCTAATATTATGCTCTGTAAAAATTATTGTGCTTGGCATCTGAGGACCTTTATCTGTGCTTCTGCCTCTGTCATTTACTAGGGGTGACCAGGGTCAAGCAACTGTTTTCTCTCTCTGAGCTTCATTTTCTTAATCTATTCCATGATGAATACGACCAGCTTTTCGGTAGTGCCGTGAATAACGGAACAAGATTACATAAAGCACCTCCACTGTTTATAGCTGTGCTCTCCTCATTCGCTACTTTAATACGTGTGAAATGTTAACTAGTATTAATATTATTAAATATTAAATATTATTAGCATTATTTAAAACATTTTATTAGTCAATAAAACAATATTAAGCCACCCTGTTGGTATGATCTACAGCGTATTAAAAGCACTTTATAAACTATAATGTTTTAAAGCAACTGTAAGGAGTTATGGTTGGTTATCACTCAGCATTTAAAGTGATATGATGACACCACTTTCGTGCGGATGTGATATAAATGTCTTCCTTCTGGTAAAGTTCATCATAAGAAGAAAATTAGCTTAGTAATTTATCAACGCAGCATAGTCTTTAAAAAAATTTTAAAAAGCCGACGAAAGAAAATTCACTGTAACATTTTTCTCAGAGAACTCCCAGCTTCTGATAGTTTCAGGTCATTTCAGCTTATACCACAAAGATTTTACCTCCAAGTCCCTACTTGGGAGAATCTGGTGAAAAGACCCAAAGATTTCACAGATTTCGAACACATTTAAATTCCACAGACTGCCAAGAGAACAAGGACAAACTTGAAAACATCCCTGGGCACCTGGGGGGCTCCGTGGGTTAAAGCCTCTGCCTTCGGCTCGGGTCATGGTCCCAGGGTCCTGGGATCGAGCCCCGCATCGGGCTGTCTGCTCCGCAGAGAGCCTGCTTCCTCCTCTCTCTCTCTCTCTGCCTACTTGTGATCTCTGTCTGTTAAATAAATAAAAAAAAAAAAATAAAATAAATAAATAAATAAAGAAACAAAACATCCCAACGCTGGAAGACCCGCACACCAATACACCCTTCAGAAGCCTCCGTCCTGTGAACCCGGACGCTCCTGCTTGCGGTGGAGGCGGACCCCTGCAAGACGTCACAAGGCAGAAGGTTGGGTCTGGCCTGCTTAGCTCATCAGAAACTAAACACGGATTGGCTTTTCCTCTGAGGAAAAGTGACACAACACAGGAAAACAACTCAATCTGGAATTTATTGTCATTATTTACAAGGGCATAAACTGAAGTCTGGCTTTTCCTCCTCTCTTAACCCTAAAAGGAATAACTGCTTACATTCCGGTCCCTGTGGCTAGTGAGCTCTAGAAGGGGAAGGAGGATTTCCAAGTCAACCTCCCTGGGTTTTCTAGGATAGTCTTTTCCTGAAACTTCTTCTCTTAGAGCTTTGAGGGAAGGGTGTCTCCACAACAGTCTTTAGCTTGGATTATCTGAGCATCTTTAAAACCACAGGTTTTGTGTCTTGGAGGGAAGATGGGATCTTCCCAGACGCATAACCTTGTTTTGCTGATTGTTATACTCCATCTTTTCTCCTTTCCCTAAGATGAGAGGCACAGAGGCCGGGGCTGTCCTACACTCTGACCAATGAGAGAAAAAGGTGGGTGGAAAACCATGAATCCAACTCCTGAAGAAGGGAAGGGGCCGGGTTTCCCTCCGTGCTGCACAATGGTGTTGGTGGTACCCATTGTCCACCGCAGGGTAGCTGGCGCCTTCTTCCCTCAATTGTCAGGTGCAGAGACAGAATCCGGGAGGGAGAGGACAGCATGTGATTTGCCCAAAGTCACACTGTATCTGGAAGCACGCTGGCGTCTGACCCTGGCCTTCTTCCTGGATCCCCAGGCTGCCTGTCTCCAGGACAGAGAGGAAAGAAAAAAGGAAATGAGCATGTGTGCGGCCCCTGCCAGGAACCTGGTGATGCACCAGGGACACTCCTGCATTGTCTGATTTGACATTTTCTACAGGGGCTGCTCTCTCAACTTGTGCTGGGCCAGGGTCCGGCCTCCTCTTCTGGACCTACTTTGGGTATTACCCCCTATCCCTTAGACCCCAGCGCGGTGAGCTGCCAGCAGGGGCAGAGGGCCATCTCTGACTCTCAAGCAGGATTCTGACACAGCAAATCCCAAGCAGCATTTAACAGAAATTACCAACATTTGTCTTGGTGTGAGTATTTTTTTTTTCCCCCATCAGGGATTAGGAAGAGCAATCATCTCCCGCCTCTCATCAATTACTTTCTTCCATATCTTTTGCATTTTCCCGCAGAACCATTTTGCAGGTACAACAGAGCGATCTTTGGAGATAATCTGGTGATTATTACAAATTCAGCCTCTCACGCTACAGGCATTAAGAGATGAAAATTGCCTGAAGTCCACCGTTGTATACCCAGTCTGTACCTCTGGACTCCTGTCCCGAGGTGAAAATGCAAACAGAGGAGATATTTAGAATCGTTTTGACAGTTCATAAAATTAAGCAGGGATTAGGGATTCACTTTTTAAAATAATGCCAGAGGGTGCACACTATGGTAATCATATCACCCTGCAACAGGTCCAGTCAAAGTTGAACGGACTATCTAGGAAGAGAGAGAGAGAGAGAGAGAGAGAGAGAAAATGTCAGGTTATTAAATCTGCTGTGTATCAGCTGTTAGAAATCCATTTTTTAAACCTTAAATTAAACTGCCTGCCTAATGGAGACACTACCCCCAGCCCCAGATAACAACCTTCCTTCTCCTGCGTCTCCTCTTTTCAGACAATACGTGCTGTAACTTCCGAGTCTATGCACGTGACCAGATCTAGTCAGAGGGGATGATTGTATAAATATGCATGTAGTACAAATAGTTTAATTTTAATTGGGACAGAGTAGCTGATGTTGAAACCATTTGTGTAATTTTGAATATTGAATGTGATACCAAGCATGTGACTGGCTCTATTAGATCAAAGAGAGAAAGAAAGAAAGAAGAAAGAGAGAAAGAGAGAAAGAGAGAAAGAAAGAAAGAAAGAAAGAAAGAAAGAAAGAAAGAAAGAAAGAAAGGAAGGAAGGGAGGGAGGAAGGGCGGAAGGAAGGAAGGTTCGTTCTTGTTTTAATGGCAGTGTGGGGCAGGAGCCTGAGGACTGGATCGTATGCCAGTCTTTATCCCAAGCACTGTATCATTTTGACCAGTAGATTCCCTTCTCAGAGTGTCATTTTCTCTTAATGGGAAGATTCTAAACCAGATGAACTGTAAAGTACTGTTTTGAAAGATAAGTGATCAGGCTGTGCTTCAGGGCGCCAGAGCAGATGTGATTCTCAGCGTCAGTCAGAAAAGCCTGGGTAGGGCTGCCCAATAACAAACACTCCCTGATCTCGATAGCTTAGCATCAAGACAGCTTATGTCTAGATCTAGCTGTATGACTGCAAAGCTCAGTATGGGATTTCATCCCGGGATCCGAGCTTACAGAGACCCCATCTTGTAGCTGCTTTATCTGGACCTGGCATCATTTTTTTCATTTACTACGGTAAAACAAGACATTACTCTGGGAAACTGAACATAGAATCTTCCACATTTTTTTTTTTTCCTCCAGAAGCATCAAATGCCAGTTCTGCTCAAGTCCATGTGGAGACATAGCTTGATGGTCTCTAAGTGCAAGGGGCTGTAAGGTAAGATGGAGAAAGTGGACTGTTTGCCCCCTGCCATCATATCTGCCATTATAAAATCATAAAAGTGGTCTCTCTCTTTGATAAAAAAAAGAGGAACTTAACACTTTCAAACTTCAACTAGGCACTAGCTAGACTTGCACAGGAGAGAAACATGGAGGCTGACAGCGGGTCAGGTCTGACCCAGAGTCTTGGAAAAGTGGTCTTGAATTCTCTTCTCAAACTGGGTTCACATTCCCACACCCACTGTCTCTATCAGCACCCATTCCCAGTGTCTGGTCAGATCTCAGAAGTCATGTCAACATCCAATGAAAGAGCTGGAGTCATTAAAAAAAAAAGTCAATTTAATATAGGAAAGAAAGACATCAGCATTTGAGTGTGACCTCTAACCTTGCAAATAATGGGGACTTGCTGTTTTAAATATAATTCTTGGAGTTTATTTAATTTTTTTTTAAACTCAAGTTAGTTAACATATAGTGTATTATTAGTTTCAGCAGTAGAATTTAGTGATTCATCAGTTGTATTGATGTGTCCTCCATTTTAAATATACTTCTAAGTGCACACATGTGTGTGCGTGCACACACACACACACACACATACTCCTTAAACTCATAAACAATTGAAACTGAGAATTGAGAGTATTCTGGGTCAAAATATTACAAAAATTAAACTCTTTATTCTGTACCTCTGACACCACCTCAGAAGGTGTGCCTTGCCCTCCAAGAGCTGTGGAGAATGATGGCCTGAGGACTCCTCCCAAGGAGAGAACCCCAGGCCCCTTTAAGTACATTCCGTGCCTCTGGGTAGAGACTCCTCCTCGTCCATGCCCGGTGTGATTCCAAAATCGGTAAGGGCTAATGTAACGCACGCTCCTCACTCTTCTCTTCTTCAGCAGGAGTGAGATTGCCTTCCAGCTCCTTCTCTCCCTCTAACGTACTTTCATCTTTATGGGGGCAGGGTCACACCAAACTCATATTTTTATTAAGGAAGAGCTATTTTCCGACTTGATATATTGACTACTTTGAGCTCCCAGATTTTGAGTCTGACAGGGGGACTTTAGAGAAAAAGTTGAGTACATTGTGTAGGAGTGAAGGAGGAAGGTAAGTACTTAGGACCAATGTGGCAGACTGTATTGTTGTGAAAGCATTCTCTGCCCCGTCTAACAAAACAGTTCTTGTGAAAAATATAATGTCCTTCCACCAGATTTGTACTGGCCGTGGTTGTGTGGCTTGCTTTGGCCAAGAAAGCTTGTATGGGAGTGATGTTGGTTCTGATGCTGGTTCTGAGCAGAAGCTTTTGGAATCCCTCTATGTCTCTCTTCTCTCTCATTAAGACCCAAATGAGGAGGGCATGCTGCACAGCCACAGAAGCCCTAGGAATCCTGGGAAGAACATAAATATGAACTGCAGATACATCTTTGTTGCTGTGAACCACTGTGGTTGGAATTATTTGTTACTCTTAGCATAACCTAAACTGACTGATACAAACAGTTACTTTTTATGGAGACCACGGTGAATTTCCCTGGAGTCAAACCCTTCCTCTCCATCCAAAGCACCATTACTTTGGTTCAGGTCCCCATTATATTTCTTCTTGAGTTTTGCGAAGGTATATTATCTGACTATTTTTCCTGTGTTCTTGATCCCCTCTGCTCTATTTTCCGCACGTACTCAGTCATCTTTGCAAAATACAAAATTCACCTTCTCCCTTTCCTCCTTAAGACCCCTCAGTGCCTCCCTGGTGGCTTCAGAATCGAAACCAAACTGCTCTGTTTTTCCAAAGCCCTTCTGTTTTTCTGCTTCCAAAGCCTCTCTGTTTTTCCAAAGCCCTTCCAAAGCTTATGCAGCCCCTGTCCCTGGGTCCCTGTCACTCTCTCCCTCTCACACAGTCTGTCCCAACCCTCACCCACAAGCCACAGTCCTGCTCACCCTTCAACTTCCACACATGCTTCTCTGTCTTCCTCACGGCTGTACTAGGGTAATTCTTTCTCCCCTACCAAGGGGTGGCACGTGCTTTGTCTCCTCTGCGTGTCCTTCTCTGCCCACCCTTCCCTCATGGGCAGTCTTTAACTCTTTTCTGTGGTTTGATGGCACCCTGTGCTTGCTGCTATCCTGCCCTGTTCTTTTTCTTTCTCTCTCTCTTTTCTTTTTTTCTGTCTCTTCTAAGCCTATTGGAGAGCACAGAAGCTAGGAGACCCTCCATAAGGAAGATAAATGAATGAATGAAGTATAGAAATGAGTAGTCATCATCTTTTCAGGTGTATGCAAAGATTTTAGCATGCAAGCCATGATGATGTCAGAGGGCTGTGAAAGGGACAGCAACAATCCTAATCAAAGGAGGGAGAAGGAAATCCCAGGTCTCTCCTGCACTGTCCTGCCTTTGATTCACTCTCTGGCAACAATCTTAACCAAGGATGTAGGCAGTACCCTGAAGGAACCCATTCCCCTCCCCCTTCCCTCCTCTTCCTCCTCCTCCGTGACAACAGCCCACTGCCGTTTCTCTAGTGCCTGTCCTTCTAAGGAAGCAGGAGAAGGGTCAAGGGGTGACAGACAGGATAAAAGGGCTGGAAAGGGGCCCTCTGGGAATTCAGCGCACTGGGGCCATGTGGTCCAAGGAGGACAATTCGGGTGGGTGACTTAATTGTTTTTAATTATATATAAGGTCACGTGGGTGCTAATCAGCAAGCAGCTGTCCCCTCTCCTCAGAAGGTCAGGGCCTGAGAGAAAGGCTTAGCATGTCTCACACGAGAGACAGACTGATCAAACATTATTCCTCAAGATTCCACCAGGTATCTAAGTGAGCTGAGATGTCCCCTCGTCAGTGCCCCAGAGCAGAGGGGAGCCTGGCAGAGGACGCCCTCCACACACGACCCGAAAGACACAAGCCACATGCACATTTGGTCATCACTGTTGATCACTGGCTGGGACATCTCTGCAGTCTGCACCTCCAGCTTGGGTCCTGCTGTGTCTGCCCTTTGGGGATGTTGTGCCACTTCTCTGTCTCAGTCTCCATAACTGCAACACGAATGTGCCAGCAATAATGAGACGACACATTTAATGGGCACATAGCATGTGCCACGATCCTTCCCAGTCTATCTTCCCTGCACTCTGTGAGGAAGTTCCTACCATTCTCTTCAATTCACAGATAGGGAAACCCGGAGAGATGACTACGAGAGCCAAGACTGGGAACTCGGGGGTCTGATCCTACTCCAAGCCCTAACCCTCTGACAACCACCTGACTCTTTCTGCGAATCCTCCTTGGGTAAGCCGATTCACATCCATCCACACCACACTCGTCCTGCCCTGGGCCATTGCCACCGCTCCTATTTGACCACACCCAAGCTGTTTGACACACCATGCTGTGTAATTATTTCTCTTACTCTTCCCTAGAATGTGAGCTCCCCAAGGGCAGACACCTGGATCTGTTTTACTTATGAGTGTATTCCCAGCACCAAAGAAGAGCCTGAGACTAAGTAGACATTCCATGACTGCTCGGTGCATGGAGGACACTGATGGTGAATTACAAGTATGACCCAGTGTGAGGGACTCCATGTGATCTCCCAGAACCCCAAGAGAGCCCTGGAATGTTACCCATTCCCCAGCACCTGGTGCCAGAGCTTCCACCAGAGGTCACCTGCTGTCTTCTGCCTTGAGGGTTTTCACCCTTCAGCACTACACTCCAGGAGGCTGGGTGTGACAACACTTGAGGACAAACAGCCAACAAAAATGATTGTTGTTATTGTTATTCTTTGGGGGGGGAGGCTTTTTGGGGTGGGGGAGTTAGTACGGTGTCTGGCCTCCAACTTGAGCTTCCCTGAGACTGCAGCTAAGCCTGAGGTCACTGACACTGCTCTAAAGTGTCAGAGGGAGAGACGTCTCCCACACTGAGAAGAGCAGACCCTCGCAGACCTTCCTGGCCCACATGTGAAACCCAATACCACCAGTGACACAGGCACCCTCTTCTTGTTTGAGAACAAACGACAGAATGTTCCACCGTGTTTGATGGGACCAGAGGGAGGAGGAGAGTGTAAATTTCAGTATGAATTGATAACACTTAGTCAGCCCGCTTCGAAAGCAAGGGTTTGCAAAGTTTCCCTGAGGACGAGCCTAGGAAATGTGTCAACCTGGTTTCACACACAGGCAGATCTGGGGGGCGAGGGCGGGGTCCTCAACAGCGGCTGAAGATGGCATAGCCCCGTGACTCTTGTCATTCCTAGGATGCTGACTGTGAGCGCCAATTATGCATTTGTAACAGTAGTCTCCAGGAATGGTTGTTGGGGTCAGTAGAAGGTCTAAGTTGACTTTTGGAGAAGTGATCTAGAGGGACATACATTGTGTTTTACACGTTAAAGGTCTCCAACCTCAATGCCTATCTCACTCAGGTAATATTAAAAACAAACAAACAAACAAAGGAGTGAACTGGAATGATCTGCAGACACACATCCTGTCTAAATGGGACAGTGACTTCTCTACTCTAACCAGGCTTTGTTAGGAGAAGTAGGGAGAACTCCAGGTTTTATCTTGTTTTCAATTATTATTAATTGTTATGAGACAGATCCCAATCTTTAAGGGCTGTCAACTAGCAAGATTTCAGGTCAGAGAAAGGAAAAGTCAGGAGACAACGGGTGATGTTTATTGGGCACCTGCTAAGCTGTCCTGGCACTTTACGCAGGTGAGTTCATGTCATCCCATGAACCTTCTCAGAGCAATCTATCCCTCTCCCCTCTCACAGCTGAAGAAGCTATGGCTCCAGTGGGAAAACATTACCTGCCAGAGACTACCTGGTGAGGTAAGTGATTGAGATCATTAACACAGAGATTGTCCTATCCATAGTCATCTGCCTTCCAATTCACAAGGGAACATTTTCTACTTAGGATGCCTAACAATGGACTGTTGGCCCTTGTTAGGTAGTGAGCTCCCTGTTACTCTGAGC
The DNA here is from genome assembly GCF_022355385.1 of Mustela nigripes. Taxonomy (NCBI): domain Eukaryota; kingdom Metazoa; phylum Chordata; class Mammalia; order Carnivora; family Mustelidae; genus Mustela; species Mustela nigripes. The sequence goes on from NC_081569.1 coordinate 138,722,190, forward strand.
AGTCAATAAGGTCTAGATAACCTTTTTCTCAAAGATGTTAGAAAAGGCAAGTCTTACTTTGATAGTGAAATGAGACTGAATTATATGGAGGATTCCTTTTTGTGCTCTGACTCAACATTTTTCAAAGCTCTATAGCCATTGGTAGAGTAATCCTTGTTCCATAGAGTTACTTTGAGGGGAATTTAATATGAGGAATCTACCTTGAATGCAGATTCCATCTATCCAAGGACATGATAAAAGTTTTGGTGCAAAGGTAGTGTATTAACTACTACTAATGGTTTGTTTTTTTAAATGGAGACTTCCTTGCTGTTCTCAATCCTTTGAAGTATGAGTCTAAATGCATAGAGAGTTCAACTTACCATTTCCAGTCTTGTAAATTGATGTCAGTGGTACCAATTACACCTACAAGTAGATGACAGCCTCTTAGAAGGAAACCAACAATACATGTATACTGTATTTTATATTGAAATCACTATAATTATTATTTCTAGAAAATAATGTGTCTGAATAAGGTTGACTAGAAAATGAATTATAAAACAAGATAATAATATTAAAGAGACCACATTAAATTATTTCAGGAACAAAATGAGCTTGCTACACAGACAGGTAGGAATAGCTACGATAAGAAGTAAATACGTGGAGCAATTTTCAGTATGCATGGCTTTCCCCTCACCCCACATTTGTAGTTAGTTTAATCAATGCAACAAATCTGGGCTTTGCGTTGGCCTTATTCATAGAGAGCCAGGCATTGTGTTAAGGATTTTGATTTCAGGATCTTGGTTATTTCTCAAAACAATTATGTGAGAGAGACATTATTACTACTTGTTATGATTCATATTATTCCATCTTGAAGGTGACCATCCAGAATCTCAGAGACATCCAATGCCTTAAAGGCACTTGGCTGGTTGGTGGTTGAACTAGCCCTAGAAACAAAATATTTTAACAGGTCCTACCTTTCCTTTTTTGATAACATCATGCCGTACCAGAAAAGAAGAAATGTGCTTTTATTGAATTGCTAATAGTTATACCTGGATTTTAAGGCTAAACCAGTATACAGAAGAACCAGGTTTAATGGGACACCGAGAGCATGATGAGAGCTGACCTGACTCTCCTGAGCAATGCAGCCTGCAATGTATGGAATCAAAGATCTCAGATACTGAAAAATGCTCAAGCATCTCTTAAAATTACCAGTCGATCATCTTAATTGACTCTAAGATGCTCAATTTTTGAGTTATTAGGCATTCAAGAAATATTTGTTGCATAAAGTAAACAAAGGGAAAAAGATCACCCTTCCCCAGTGAACACTTAGGAAAATCTATGTGATGGAAGGACAAATCCAGTCCTTGTCCTCCTGTGCACTTCTCACTTGTCAGCCAGATGAGGGGACACAGAGAGCAGGGCTGGGAGGGCCCAGAGTGCAGGCGCTTTTGTCCCTGTGCAGGTGAGCTGGGTCACAGTGTGGGTACACAGATGTGCGCCCCATTTAGAAGCACCTAGATACCCCTCCAATGGGGATTTTGTTGAAGTCTCCTCATGTGGATATAATCAATTATTAAGGCTATTTGCAGCCCCACTCACCTCTCTGGAAGATGGGGTTAGGGCTGAAAATTCCAAACTTCTCATCACGGCTTGGTCCTTCTAGTGCCCAGCCCCCACCCACCCAGGAGCCAACCAGGAGCCCCCTCCCCCCCACTCACCCTCAGAGTCTTCTCATTAAAACCAAAGACATTCTTATCACCCAGGGAATGATAAGAGTTTTAAGAACTCTGTGTCAGGGACCATCGGCATGGACCAGTATATACATCTTTTTAGTATCTCTCATGTAGGGATTGCCAATGTTGAGTAGTGTTTGTCATCGGCCAAAGAGTTGTGGTTTATTTTGAACACCTGTGGGTACTCTGCCTTGGAAGTTCCATGTTGCAGGGAAATCCAGAGTTGCCATGGATGTTGGGATGACAGGAACTCCACTGGGGAGGGGTGCAGTGTACAAGCAACATGGACTTCATGTAGGCCAACCAAAGACCAAAACTCAACCCCACCCTGAGCTGTGGGCAACTCTTGTCTCCTCAGCGTGTTATTTCCCTCATCCAGAAAATGAAGAAGGGGTGTTTTTATGTTTTTATTTTATTTATTTATTTTTTTAAGTAGGCCCCAATACAGGACTCATGACCCTGAGATCAAGACCTGAGCTGAGATCAAGAGTTGAACACCTAACCAATTGAGCCACACATCACCCCAAGAGATGACATCTTCTTTCAAGTATCACTTAAGATTTTACATTTTTTAAACTTATTTTTAAAGTTTTTCTCTGCCTCTTTCCATTAAAAAAAAAAAAAAAAAAGTATGTAAAATGAGAAATAAATACCGGGAAAAAGAAAAAAAAAAAAAAGATGATACATCTTGATTCACATGGTAGCAGGTAAAATAAACATTTCTCCCTCCCTCCCTTGTCAGGTATGTTAGCAAAACATTTAACCACAATATTAAAAAATATGTCTAGAAATAAAGATAAATGAAGTCTATCATCTCTCTCTCTCCCACTCACCACCCACTGGAAAATGTAAGAGAAAAGAGAAAGGAAAATGCAACGATAGGATTTTTTCCTTTCTCCATGGTCCCCGATTATCTGGCCATTAGAAAGGAAGATGTGATACCTTAGCTTCAGTCATTTGTGAATCTTTCCAAATGGCTGTCACTTGCTCCAGGCTCTGGAAACCATCCACATCCTCTAGCCCCAACCTGTCTGTACATTTTTAATTAGACCTCACAACTTTCATACTCTGCTGCTATGTCAGTAAATATCTTTGGAGGTCCTATGTCATGTGGGTCACAGATTGCTGCCCAGTCTTTTTTGTAATGAATATTAAATGAGGCTAAAAGAAACCCATGTCCTCAGTGCTTATGTGTCTCTCTGCTTTATACTCATTTCTAGTGATAAGTAAAGGCTCTGAGAAGGGACTCTTAAAAGGACAGTAAAGATTTTATGTTTGAGGGTTCCAATCTTTCCCAATTATGTTGGTAATATCAAGTAATTCCTCATCACATCTTTTGGCTATCATGGCTTCCTCTACCCAAAGGTACACAAAGTTATCAGATGTGAAGAAAAATGTTATCTGGAAACATTAGTCTTCAAATCACCTTGATCTAAACCCAACAGTTGAGTCATCATTTGAACTTTGGCTAAAATGTGGGAGATTGGGGTCTCAATCATATATAAACTTCTGCAGAAAAGTTGTGGGAGGGTTAGGGACAGAAAGGCACTTGAGAACACAGAGGGGCAGGAAGAGCCTTTCTGTCTCTTATAGAACACTGCAGAGGATAAAAACAAGATGGCGGCCACCAGCCAGAGGGAAGTCTCACCCCTTCCTGAGGCATAGAGCTGGTGGCAGCTAGGGCACAGAGGCTCCCACTCTCACCAAGCTTAAGTCTGTCTAGAAGATCAGGTATTAAAACAGGGAAATAGGAAAAGTGAGAAGAGAGAGAATGTTTTTATAGGAAGAGGTGAAATGGCTTCCATGCTTCCTGGACAAGGACAGACAGGTAAGAGTGTAGGCCTCTAAGAAGACTAAATTGGTTTCTTTGGTCTCTGATGAGATTTGACCCTCCCATTCCATGCTAGGATAGCTTAGGATAGCCAACAGTGTCAAGAGCTGGAGTTTTAGGGCATGTTTCATAATATGCTCTACCTTTTTCGGGTAACATTTATAGTTATAATTATTTCTTTAAGATGTGCTTGAAGGGAGATCATTTCCACTCAAATTCACTGAGCGCATAATTAATTGGATAGGTACTAGTTCTGCCATTTCACCAGAAGAAAAGAAAGAATAGGATATTAAAATAGAGGAGAAGGAAGTTTAGAGATCGTCACCACACACACTTTCACTGGGAAAATGTGCCAACTTGTGGCACACCCTCGCTCAAGCTTCCTCTAAAATCCGCTGGTTGCCAGGCTTATCTGGTTAACAGTCCTCGCATTGAAAGGATATACGTTTATCTAAAAAGTTAGTAAGACTGATTTTATTTCTTATCTAAATATATAAACACAGATTGGCAGTTGCCAGGCTGAGAGGGGTAGGGAGGCCGGATGAAATGGGTGACGGTGATCAAGAGGTACAGATTTCCAGAAATAAAATAAACAAGTGATGAAAATACAGCATGGGGACTGTAGCCTAAAACACTGCATATCTGAAAGTTGCCAAAAGGTAAATTTAAGTGTTCTCATCACAAGAAAAAAAAAAAAAAAATGGCTTTGTGTGGTGATAAATGGTAACTTGTGTGATGATTTCATGATATAACAAACATCAAATCATTACATTGTACACCTAAAACTAATATAATGTTATATGTCAATTATACTTCAATAAAAATATGTATGTTTGATTTTATTCATTAATTTTATCTCTACTAAAGATATTACTAGGTAAAGAAATATAACTAATGTCACATGACATAGATAATATAAAATTAATAAAATTGATAAAAATCTATGAAAAAAGAAAGCAGTGCTCAACCATATTTTACTTCATAAATATTTTGAAAAGGACTCGAATCATTATGTTTTTTAAAAAGGCATTAGAAAACACTAGGGTTTGGTAATGTCCCATTATAAGTTAATAGTTGTAACCATAAGAAAAATACAATTAACTGAGAAAAAAATATAAATAGTAATTATAACATTCACATTGAGTAGTCCAGGGAATAACATCGTAATATTATGAAGAGTGACATTTTTGGAAACCATCTTTAGAGTTTACACAGGCAAATGGCCCCTCCATACCTCAAACTCAACCTTCATGGCCAGAGCATTTTGGTTCCAGTTACACCGCAAAAGAAATGGAGGTCTGATGAAGCTCAATGATTTTCCATGAGTGTCTCAGCTAAGATGAGTAAGGATATATATAAAACATGATGCCATCGACACAGGGAACAGACTGGTGGTGGCCAGAGGCTGGAGGGGAGGGGTTGGCTGGAAAAGGGGATTAGAAGGTACAAGCTTCCACTTATAAAATAAATGCCATGGGGATCCGAAGTACAGCAGGTCACTAAAGGTAATAAGAATGTGTTGCATAATTGGAAGTGGCTAAGAGATTAAATCTTAGAAGTTCTCATCACAAGAGAAGAAAAAAAGAAAACTTTGTAACGACATATGGTGAGGGATGATAACTGAGTTTATTGTGGTGATCATTTTGTAATATATAGAAATACCGAATGGCTATGTTCTACTTTTGAAACTAATATCATGCTATTTGTAATCGTATCTAAGTTTTAGAAAAGTATCTCTGAACCATATTTTAGGCTTCAGGTCTAGAATTTGGTGGGGTTCAATGCTCTTATTTCTTTTTAAACTGTATAGTGGTTGATCAGTGCTTGGGAAGTCAGGGAAATTCGGGTCAGCTGGGGAACTCTATTTATGCCCCAGGATAAGGCCAGAAAGCCAGGGTTTTTCCAGAAATCCCATTGGCCAGGACTATATCCCATGACCACACCCCCTGCAAAGGAGGCTGGCCAAGTGTGCAGGGCAAAGCAAAATCCATCGAACCAAATGGCCCATTACTGATCAAGAGTCACCCCCTGACTGGGTGCACTGCTGTGGCAAACAAAACCATAGCCTCTTAATACAAAAGAGGTCACTCCCAGTGTCTTCGCTACAGCCTTCCTGGCCCACGGCTTCCCCTGCGGCACACTCTCGGTATGTGGGGACGGACTGCATTTAAGCCACAGAAAAATGAAATCCGGGGCACCACCACGCCCAAGGACACCTGCCGCCCGATGGGTAATGTGGCAGCATTTGCTGCAAACATTTTTGGAGGACTGTGGTGGGTGTTTCACGTAACGTTTATCATTTCTGCAAACTCACTCACTGCATTTGGTCTAGCCGAGACCCATACCTTCCTACGTGGCTCACTCCAACCTTCCTGTAGACTTAGCTCTCTCATCCAGCACTGAGATGTCCTGGCCCCCACCCACGTCTCCCGGGGTCTGGTGTTCCTCCTCTGTTCTTCCCAGTATTAGGTATTAAGTTTCTCTCCAAAGATCCTTTTTTTTTTTTTTTTTTTTTTTAAGGTCTTCCCTCCTTCTCTTCCTGCCCAGCTAGATGTTGTTTTGCTAGAAGAAAGGGGGGACCCAGTCACTTCTGGTTCTGTCTCTTAGCAGGAAGCCCCCAGCACGGCACACGGTAAGGGTTCCTGTCTGTTGCGTGCGTGGGCCAGAATGATTTGCCTACCATCCTCTTAGGAAGTTTGGATCAGACCCGCATGCTGGGTCAGTCTGTCCCAATCAGACATGGCTTCATCTCCACTCAAGGTGCCCCAAGCCAAAAGGAGATGAAAAAGCAACCCGGGTGTTCAGACACAAAGCAGGCCCACTGACCCTGGGCATGGAGGGCTCTGAGCATTTCAGCCGGTCTTAACCCCAGAGCCATCCTCATCAGGATTGTCCCCATAGCCCTGCGTGTTGAACTCTATCTCTCTCCCCCTGCTCCCGCCACTGGGACCCCCTTCACAGATGCCATGTCATCTCCCTAGCCACAGTGGCGTGTTCTCCCCCTGTTCCCGATTTCCCATGCTCCACTGGCCTGGGATTGAGTGGCAGCTCGGCTCCAGAAAGCAGGTGTTGTGGAAGTGAAGCGAGCCTCGCAGACAGCGTATTAGGTAGCGTCCGTCCCGGGGGAGTTGCAAGGCTCCAGGCTTTCGCAGTCCCAACTGTTCCTCTGAGGGGTAGGAGGGCCAGGCCGGCCCGGCCCTGACCAGATGTTTGGGAAAGTTGCCAAGCTGCAGCGAAGAAAATTGCTGTTAACTTATCTGAGGTATAATAAGTATTCATGAAGCCTCTTTCTCATGTTTTTGTTTACAAGAAAGGCTCAGATCGAAGGTGACATGGGGCAGCCGTGTGTACCGGGGGGGATAGACTCAGATGCAGGGAAGGAGCACTGCCCCCGCAACCTGGCAGAGGTAGCTCCCGGGCCCTGTTCTGCCACTAACTTCCTTGATAGTCTGCAGTAGCCCCTTAGCATCTCTGAGTGTTGTTTCCTCTCTTGTAAAACGCGAAAGGGAAACTAAAAAATCTCGAAAGTCTTCTTCAGATCTGTAAAATGATGGAAAATGTCAGACCTTATGTTTGCAGCCTTCAAACAGGCCTGGCAGAGTAGTAAGGCTCAGGTGATCTTCGAGCTCCTAATCTAAGCCCTCACTCGACCGAGGGGGCAGGCTGAGGCTTGCAGGGGCATCTGCTCCGGGCTAGCCCTCAGAGATCATCATCTGGGGGCAGAGAGCCCAGTTCAGATCCCCAGCTCCTGTCCCACAGACCCAGGTCCGGTCTGCTCTGCACCGTCCGTCCGTCCGGTCTGCTCTGCACCTCTGGCAGCTCCACACCCAGGACCACGGGTTTCTCTGACTGCATCTCCCAGCCACGACCAGCTCGAAGAAGAGAGGGAGATAAGGTTCTGTGTGAACTACTCAAGAGCGAAACTTGAAACGAGGTGAGCTGAAACTTGAAACGAAAGGAGCTGACTGCGTTCTGGCCCAGAGGAAGCTGTGGGCTGGCTGGCCTAAGACCCGGGTCTGGGAGCCCCGGCCAGCTCCTTTGATGGGGCCCTGTGACAGCACCCCACTCAGCAGTTTCTGAGAGTTTCTCCTCCCGACCAAGCAAAAGTCAGGCCAGATTTCATGCGAAGTGCAGAGCTCACATGAACACCCAGCTCAAAGTGAAACACGGGGCAGTAAGAATTCACACAGCCTGAAACCAGCCGCGGGGAGGGAATGAAAGACAGCACATGCATTCCCTCCAGCTTCACCAAAACTGCCTCCTATCCCGAAGACTCACTTCCGCCTTTTAGTCTATCTCGACGTTGCAGGTCACAGTGATAAAGACAGGCTTGTGTGCGGGGCTTGGTGGTGGGGAGGGGGGTCCCCAAAGACCAGAGCTACAATCCTGGACCTATCGTCTGGGACTGTGCCTCTTTGGGGTAGTGCCCAACTTCTGTAATCCACAGTGTGCGGATAAGGGAAGGATGCAAGACGTCCTTTACAGGCTGTGCACCGCAGATGTGTTTAGGTGCTAGTCTGCTCTGAGATGGTGACTTAGTATCTCTTCTGTCCCTTCCTAGAGCAAGATCATGTCCACATCATTGGCTTCTTCGTTATTGTCACAGCTTTGCTGAGATATAATTCATGTGCCATAAAATTCACCTGCTCCTAGTCCTTCCTTTTGTGTATGGGGAAGCTGATGTTCAAAGAAGTCAAGTTCACCACAGGTCCCGTGGTGTAGACACTTTAATGTGTGCTTTCTCGGCAAAGGGTCAGATGACGAGTATCATAGGCTTTTTGTCAAAGCTACTTAACTCTGCTCTCGAGGCAGCATAGACAATGGGCAAATAAATGGGTGTGGCTGTGTGTCAATAAAACTTTATTTATAAAAACCGGTGTTAGGTGGGATTTGCTGGTCTCTGGTGTGTGGGACCCCCCTGCTTAAAACACTGCAGTTGTTGCCCAGGTTGTAGACCCTCCACCCCATCGCCCAGCCCCTGACCTCTCCCGGCCCCCTGACCTGCTTGCTGTGGCTCAGTCCTTCTGGGCACCCAACCCGCCCCCTCCAGGTGAGGATGAGCTCTTTTTTTCCTGCAAAGTTCTCCCCCTTCTCACGTGGCTGGCCTCCTTTTTCCCTTTTGGTCTCAGATAAAATGCTGCTTCTTCAGAGAGCCCTTCCTGACTACTCTGCCGAAGAAGCTCGCCTCTCTGGCCTTGCTCATCCCCTTCAAAGCACCGGACTCTCCTGGCAATCCTTTGATTAATGCGCGCTTTTACTCCTTCAGGGTTGGAGAGGGGCCCGTGAAGATGGGGATGAGGCGAATCTTGTTCCTTAGCCTCCGAGGGTGATTGATACAGAGGGGAGCCCCATGCGCGTTTGTGAAGCGAACAAAAGCGAGACCCAGGCCCTCCTGGATCTCATGGTCTATGCTCTGAGCCGTTTTCCTGTCACACGTCCATGGTGTCCCGTGACCAGCCCTGGCAGAGCACCTGGAGCAGGGCAGGTGCCAAGAGGACCACTTAACTCCGGGATCCTTGCTCCCCTGCCGGCTGGCGGGAGGCTTTCTTGGCCAGTGAAGTCCCACATCTTCAAATAGTGTCAGTAGCTTAGAGGATGTGGGCAAAATGTTCTTAAAAGCAGTGTGATTTCATCCTTCCTCCGTCCCCTCCACGTTTTCTAGAGAGAGGATCAGAAACGTGGGATTGGTGCTCCGACGAGAGAAGGCACTTCCCCAAGCCCCAGGCAGACGCAGACCTTGCTCCTCTCACACCTGGGGATCTGCGGTGGCAAGTCCTCCTCTCCAGCACAGCCTCCAGGTCCGTGTCTCCTCTGCGGGGGAAGAGGGAGGGTACCCTTCCTGGCACTTTATTCATGGCTCTGCAGTTGTCAGAACCACCATTTTGTCCTGGAAACATCTAGAAACTGTGCCTGTGCTCATTGTTGTCAATGCTTTCTTTCCTTTCTTCCCTCGCTGAAACCTGCTTGAGAAACTAAAGGCAGGCTGCCAATTTCTCTAACTCTGAACAAAAAAAAAAAAAAAAAAAACTAAACTAAACTAAACAAAAAACAAACCCCAGACAAACGTGTTTAAAATGTAGTCATTCACTTCCCCTCGGTCCCTGAGAACCAGTCAGCAGAGATTTGATGCACGCTCTGGTTCGGCAATTATGGGAGTCACTTTGCCCAACGTCAAGAAGCAAATGCAGATCCTTCTCCAAGGATGGAAGTAGGGCTCAGGTCAAAGTCCCCTCTCTGCGCTGTGCCCACGCAGGTGGGAGAAGAGGAGTAAATGTGAGTGAACGAGTAAATGGCCCTGTCTCATCAGCGATGCTCTGGTCCCCACTTTGGAAACGGGGGTGAAGGGTTGTGAGAGCTGGAATACTGTCTAGAATCACAGCTCTTCAGGTCTGGATCCCGCTGTCATCACTTACTCCCCAGCACAGGGGAGCTAAGTTTTTTAAATCCGTTGGATCCTTTAGCTCTTCTTTAAGCTAAGTAGGACTCACAATACCGGTCCTGCCGGCTGACTTCGGTGAAGAGACATATCGTACATTTATGGAGTCAGTACATGCCAGCTTATATAAGGCCTTCAATAAAGAGAAGCGAGTGTTATTATTACAGCATTTTCTCTAGCATGTGGCCTTGGCTGCGTAGAGTTTGCCTGCACATCGTGCATACAAAATACCCCATATGTTTGATGTGAGCTCCGGGGTCTGCGACCAACCGTGATTTAAAAAGCAGATGTTATTAATCTTCTAAATACTGCACACCAGCCATGATGTCATTTAGGACTGACAATGGATGGGCTGCCTCGTTCCCTTTTGGAGATAATTATTTTGAAGCACTAGGAGAGGCTGTTTGTTTTTTAAGAGAGTTGGGGCCAATTTGCCTTATAAGAACCCAGTGGCAGCCTGTAATGAAAGCATGAATATAAGCTCAGTGCTGAACAGACATCCAAGGTGGGAACACTGCACATCAGAACAAACCTCGTCATGGACCTGAGCGCGTCTGCCTGTAACCCAGGGGGCAGTGTGGGGAGAGAGGAAGAAACCAGGTCCCGAGACAGACTCACAGTTGGAGGGCTTGTTACTAGTCCCAGAGATCACACCCTGCAGAATTCAGACTTTGCAATAAGGAGGGGGCTGTTTCCAGGGTCAACTCATCTAGAAAGGAGTTCCTATTGTCAGCAACCAGGGCAGGACGTGCCCTGCTCTCAAAGCATCACGGAAACTTAACTCCACTCAACAAATGTTAAGTATACACCTGCCACAGGCCACGTACTGGGAAGATAGAGATGACCACACATTCCTCTGTCTTACACACAAGCTGCTCAGAATCAAGTATCGACTGACGCCAATGTCACTTGTGTAAGGGGCGATGGGAGTCCATGATGCAAGCTTCTCCCCACAAAGCTGAGCAGAGAATAAAAAATGTGCACACCCGCAAAGACAAGGATAACCAGAGAGGCAAGAACAACAGATATTTCCTGAAAGAATAGAGACAAGGGGCCAATAACCTCATGAACAAGTGTTCATCATTGTTAGTGATCAGGGAAATACAAAGGAAACCTAGGAAAAGATACCACTACAAACTAATCAAAATGGAATAAAAATGCCATCAAAAGGGCGATGATGCCAAATGTTGGCCAGGTTGGGGTACAACCAGAGCTCCCGTATACCATCATAATAGTGAAAAATGGCACAACTATATCAAAAAAAGTTTGACAGGGCAATGTCTGAAAAGCTGAGCACACATCTACCTTCCCAGAACCACCAGTCTTAGTACCCAGTACAGATGAAAACAAAACGAAACAAAACAAAAAGTTCACAAACGTAATTGTATAGAAATATTCATTGTATCTTTACTCATAATAGCCCCAAACTGGAAACAGCGTAGGGATCCGTGAAGAGAGCTAGGCTCATCAGCCGGTATTGTGTCTGTACAAAGGAACACATCAGTGATCCACGCAGCAAGATGGAGAAATCTCACAAACCTGGAGATGACAAAGGAGAGCGCACTCTGTTATTTCCCTGATACAGAGTTCTAGAGCAGGCTAAATGGGTGTGCAGTGGGAACAACCAGAACAATGGTTGCCATGGGGGCAAAGGGAGTGACCTGGAAGGGGCCTGAGGGAACAGCCTGAGCTGTGGGGAATGTTCTGTATCTCGATAGCGCTTTGGGGTATATGGGAATAGGCACAGATTAAAATTCACGATATGAGTCTCTGTAGTGGAGGTGTTAGAGCACTGGTCTAACCCCTGGTTAGAGCTGGCTAGAGCTCATTAAATGGGACACTTGATATTTGTACATATCACTGAATGTAGAGTTTACTTCAAGAGGAAAAAATAAGAGTCATAGACATACGTAACACAAAAATAAGATTTTTTTAAACGAAGCAAGCCTTTGTTATATTAATGAATGCCTGCAATTAAGAAAGAGAAGCAGAGTATGATAACATTTCAGATTAATCTGAAAGTGTGTGATACACTTGTCTGTTATATTTTGCACAGCACCCAAATTTTTGAAAAAAAAATAATAAAAATATTTCTCAGTATTGAAAGTGATGATTCCATAAAGCATAGAAGTCACACATTCTTCAGGAATGAAAAATCATCAAAAACCAAGCAAAAGGCCCCGTCGGAGTGTCCTGGACAGTGGATGTAGAAAGCCTCCAGCAAGAACTATTACTTTGGGGAAGATATAATGGGAAGATTCTTAAAGCTTCGAAAGAGCAAGAACAAGCAGGTGGCAGTCACGTCCTGGGGCGTCCTGTGCGATGGGCTTCTCAGCAGCCAACCGGGAAGCTAGAAGATGATAACCCAGCATCTTCAGAATTCCAGTACCTACCCAAGGGAAGGGTAGTCTAACCTAGAATTCCCAGCTGCCAAACCACAAACTGAGTGGCAAGGTTGTGTAAGAACATTTTGAGAAATGTCCCCTGTGCCCTTTTTCTAGGAATGACTGGAGAGAGCAGAACCCTGAACAAGGCCAATAAAACCAAGCATCAGAGAGGACTGACATGCAGAGGAAGGGGACCCAACATAGCAGAGCAGCGTGGGGAACTCGCAGGAGCGGAGGGCAAGGAGGCTGTAGGGTGACCTCCATGTTGCTTCCAGCAGAAGTCCAGACGCATGCAACAGAGAGTTGCAGAAACCATGTTTCCAAGAATGAAATAGAATGGAGAGATGCCTACCTTGTCTGACTATGTCGAGGGAGAGACTTTGGGGCTGAACCAGGGCTAAGTATACAAAACCAAAGACACGGTTTTCAGTAGATGAGCCACATGTTGCTCAGCAGGGCAACAAGAGGGGAGAGACATGATGACTGTGATTGGGAGGACACCACCGAGACAGTCATCATGACACAGTGTTAAATACCGATTCAAACCAGGCCTGAGCAGCCCTTCAGAAATAGACACACATGAGACGTGTGCATTTGTGAGTGTGCGCAGAATGAGTTCAAAGGCACAGAGCTCCTTTTACACCGTGGGAGGTTCATGGGTACAACCTGGGATGCATAGAATGTATGTAGCTGTTAGTAGCTCACCGTCAACATAGAGACGTAACAGACAAAACAGCTACATATCTTAGTGCTTGCTTTGGGTGTGGAGAAGGGTGAGGCAAGCAGAAGTTTGCTTTTTCTGTCCAAATGTTTCTAGTCCTATCTGAGTGGGGAATCATGTATATATGCCCATGTGCGGATGATGCAGACATGGCAGATGGAGGGGTGGATGGAGGGGTGAGTAGGTGGGTGCATGAGTGTGTGGGTAGATAGAAGGGTACCTGGGTGGGTGTAAGGTTGAATGGTTAAGTCAATGGATGGGGGTGGGTTGATGGTGGGCTGCATGGGTGGGTGAGTGGATGGAGAAGTCGATGGGTGGGTAAGTGGATGGACAAATGGATGGACAGACAGGCAGATGGGTAATAGATGATTGATCTTTGATTTTGTTTAACGTTCTAATTGAGGTAAAATGCAAAGTAACATGAAACCATCACCAGGTCATCAAACCCCAAGCCCTGAGCTTTAGAGAAGCCCTGAGAAGGGCCTTCAGCTGAGCCAGACCTGAAGGGTGACTGAAAGGTGTTGGGTGGGGCATGCCGGAGGGGCTGGTGGAGAGAACGTCAGAGTGAGGACAGAGAAGATGCTGGGAACAAAGGGAGCCTATTCTTTGGCCAAAGTGCTGTCGCCCCATGGAGAAACTATGCCAGAGGAAGGATGACTCTGTAGAAATTCATTTCATGGAGACCATCCTCTCTGTGTGACTTGGAGAACTCCAGAGGAGAATTCTCAGTACTGGTATTTAAGGCCCTGGGACAAAGAGACTATAGTCCAAGGAGGGGCCCAGCAGAGCAACAGCAAACATCATAGAGCACGGATGGAAAAGGAATATCCAGACAGAACCAGAACGGAGACATCTTCCTGAGTGACACCGGCCAGGAGGTTTCCCAGATGGTCATGAAAAGAGATCAGAGCTCAGTGCAGAGCCACACTGTGCGGTCACGTTACGCAACTCCGCCACATGACCGTGCATGGCTGCGTTATAGAAGCGTTGGTCTGCAGATGCACCACCATTTCCAAACCAGCCCTTAGTGGCTAACAGACCTGGAAGGGGGCCTCTGAGTGACTTGCTGGAACCCAGAGTAGGTGAACACTGAGGTCTCAGTAACCAGCCCTGAGGCAGCCGAGAGGGAGAACAAGCAGCCTGTGAAGAACGTTGGGGAGTAGAGGCTCGGAAGAATGAAACGCGTGCTCAGTGTCACACAACGAGGTAGTGGGGGGGTGGAAATTTAACCCAGTTACCCTGATTCCAGATCAAGCAGTCCCCACCTGACCACCACCACCCCATTCCCGGGCAAGGTTCAGCGGCCTGATACCGAGCACCTTTCAATGGCAGCCAGCATGCTAGAGAGGTTACACGTGTTGTTACACATGAGCTGAAAAGTGGTCAGGGGAGGAGTAGGAGAGGGTGATGGGGTGGGGAGCAGAGAGAGGGTGAGGCACCTTGCTCGCATCGACAGTAAGCAGGCCTTCCTCCATCAGTGGGGTCCAGCGTGGCCCAGGTGAACACTGACGACAGCCCAGCCCTCAGATGGGAAGACCCCTGCAGCTCTGAAAATCTGCCACCATGGTCCCCTTTCCCAGAAACATCAGTGGCTCCACGACACTATCAGCCCACCCAAACAAAGTCCTTCTGTCTTCTTGAGGACAGCACAGCCCTCCACTGTCTAGGTGCAATTTAGGGATGTTAATCCCAGAAAGGCAACTTAACCCCATTTAGCTAACCCCTCGCCTAACTGTGTCCCCCATATAGAGCCACTCATTCTCAAAAGAGTGCTCCTGAAAATAAATGTCCTTTCCGATCGCTGGGGACTCTTTCTGTAGGGTGGCTAGCAATCAGATCCCCACCAACTGGGAGCATCCACACTCGTAACCACAGCCAGACCTGCCTACGTTCAAGGGCACCACTCAGCACGTGGGCTGCCATGTGCTGCTGGCATTTGGTTATTATAAACTGTAACTGGCACTAATAAATAATAGGCGTGCACAATAAGGCCATCCAACAACTGTGTCATGCCTACAAGAGTCTTCACTTGAAGAAGAAATGTTCACACAATTCCTGGCAGTTAGAGAATCAGTGATACACACACACACACACACACACACACACACCCCATGACGGAGAGACAGTGAGAGTTAAGATTTCTGGTGCATGAGGTGTGGAGCTTTCAGATCGACGAACAGGCAGGTCCACCTCTGTTACTGCATTTCAACCTCACAACAATTCCATTGGGCAAATCCCTTCTATTTCAAGAGAGGAAACTGAAGGTCAAAGAAGTTAAGTCAAGTGCCCTTCATTCACTGATCTACGATTTGAATCAGACCCTATGGATTATGTTCTTTCCAGATTCCAAAAGGTCTCAAACATTTTCCTTGCTCTTCCCTCAGTCCATGTTTAGGTTGAACTGCAGTCTCTAAAATACATGTAAGTAGACTCCAACACGTCGAAGCACTTTCTACACACAAGGCACAATGTTAACTCCTCCCACGGAGCCAGGCCACCAGTGTCGGTATTACCCCTACTTCTCATTTAGGGAACTGAGGGCATGTGACTACTTAGCCACACAGCTGGGGCTGGCACCCAGGCAGCCTGGCTCGAGAGCACTCCACAGGGCTCTTCAGCAAGGAATCTTACATAGGACCTTCTCCATCCTACTCCACCCAGCCCGCTCCTAGAAAGGAATCTTTTCAGGATTGCAAACTCTGCCATACCTCGCACATTCTATTTCCTGAGCTGAGGCACAGAGAGCATGATAAATGTAGCTGTAGCTGTATCTGCTTTCTATCGCTGCTGTAACAAATCACCTTGACCTTGGTGGCTTAAACAATAAAAACGTATTATCTTACCATTCTATAGGTTAGAAACCCAACATTCCATAGGGCAAAGATCAAGAAGTAAGGCTAATTTCGGCGGAGGGGGGTTGTGAGTAGAATTTGTTTCCCTGCCTTTGTAGCTTCCAGAGGAATCTGCACCCCTGGCTCATGACCCCTGCCTTCGTCTTCAAAGCCAGCAGCAAAACACCGCTCTCCTCCTTCTGGGTTTGCATCGTCTCTCTGTTAACATCAGGAAAAGTTCTCCACTTTTCAGGATCCACATGATGAGGTCGGGTCCACCTGGCTAATCCAGGATTGTCGTTCATCTCAAGGTCCATATCCTTCGTCACACTTGCAGAATCCCTTTTGCCATTGAGGGTAACGTAGTCACGGGCTTCAGGGCTTAGGAGGGGACATCCTGAGAGCCCACTCTGTTTCCATTCATTCATTTTAACTTTGGATTGAGGCAAGTCTCCCAGGATCTAGATGTGAGAATCAAGCCATCAATAATGAAAGCTTTAATGTTCATTAGCTCCACAAACATTTGACTACCTGGCCCGCAAGGCTTACTATTATCACTACTATTAATTTAACATGATTATCAGCATTAAAATTATTCCTGTATCCACTAGCACCTGCTCATCAATGCAAAAACTTCCCTCATTCATCGTTTGATTGCCTAAAATGAGGCCGAAGCGGGAAAAGGACTTTGAAAGCCCTCCCTTTCTGTGCAAGTATGAATCCCTGTGATGGGCTTGCTGACGGAGGGTCAGCAGAAAACGCTCAGTGGCGGGAGAGGCCCATAACTACGTGGGGAACGGAACAGAGAGCATCGCTTTTGCTATTGCTTAAACAGAACAGAAGAATCTGAACTTAATTTAAGCTTAAGAAAAGTTGATGATTTTATTGCTTCCCAGATTTATAAAGCTACTGGAGATTCTTGAAGGGTGAGTTACTAGGGATGACACCGTAGCCCAAGCACAGCTGAACAGATGAACGTGCCCTGTTGGGGTAGGCAAGACTTCTTCCCTCTAGGGCAGACGACGTGATTTGGAGCAGCCTTGAACTCCGTATGAATGTTTGCTCCTGTAATCAGCCCTGAACACACAAGGGCGAGGGCTGGGTGGATATTTGTCTCCAGCAAGAAAGAACAGAGGGCATAGCAAACTGACCTAACTTCATGGTGAGATAGGCAGAAGCCCAGACGTGTCACTGACTATGACACTCCTTCCCTGGGCCTCAGTATTTCCATCTGTAAAGTGAGTCGAGTGGACAAGAGGGAATTCAAGGGGTCTTGTACCCTGAATCCACATCACACTCTAGTTAACCAAGACCTACAGAGAAGCTGGATTGTTTTTCTTCATTCCACTGGCCGCTCTGGCTTATTCTGCTGAATCTATAAGTGATTTTATTGTCGTAAAGTTAACTGTTTCTCTCATTTTGATGTTATATGAATCCCCAGAGGATCTTGTGAAAATGCAGATTCTATAGTAGGTCTGGGGCTCTGCATTTCTGGTAAGTTCCCAGGGAATGCTGATACTGGTGGCTTGTGAGCCACACTCTGAACAGTGAGGTTTTCCTCCCCACTGGGTCCTCCAGCCCCGTCCCTGCGCCAGACACCCTACCTTGTTACCTCTCGTCACTCATGTCTCTGGGTCAGCCAGGGGCAGGCTGATGGGCAGAGATTGCTTAGAACAATGTCAGTTGTTAGAGATGGGAACACAGTGAGAATTAGCCTAAGCAAAGAGGGTTACACGTACTGGCTCACATCACATGAAAAAGCAGGAGAGTAGCTCAGACGGCTGGAGTCAGGGTCTCACGCGAAGCACTGGCCCTCCTGCCTTTCGGTCCTCTGCTTTCCTTTTGCTGGCTGCACTGGCTTCTCCTGAAACAGCAGACAGGCCAGCAGGACTGCCCCAGGCTCACAGCCCCAGGGGTGGAATTCTGAGTGAGGTTCCTAACTGGCCTAAGTTAGATCACAATCCTGGAGCAGTCATCTGGGATTTAGGTGTGTGTGGATGGGGGACAGGAGCATTAGATCAGCCCCTGTGATGATCAGGCAAATCTTACTGTGTTCTTGTGACTGAGACTCAGGGAGGAGAGGGCTCCCTCAAAGAAGGGGTGTATCCACGATATGGCCACAGGGAATTTCTGTGCATATACCAAACCCTGCTCCCTATTTAGTGCCTATTAGAAACTCTAAGAACCAGCCTCCAGGAGCTGTGTTCATGTGAGATGACGTTGCTGATTCTGGGCAAAGTATCTCCTAGGCCCATCCATTTCTCTAGAATGAAGGTCTATTCCTCTGCTAAATGGGGTGAGGGGGTCTCGTGTTCCCAGCAGCAGGGCTGGCATGTATATATAGGTCTGCAGTTTGGCTGGGGCAGGTCTGACTTGCCTCTTCTGTCCCCATGTGATTATTCCCAGCTCCCGCCTTTCAGCCTTCCTCCCAACCCCCCCGGCCACCCCCCCCCCCCCCAGGTTTCCACTTTGGTCAGGTGGAAGCTCACTATCTCATGGCTGGTAGGCATCGTGTTCTCAGGAAGTGACTCCTCAGACATGCCTGGAAGAAGCCTGGGTCTTGGAATCACTCCTGGGCCCTGTGGGACCCTGGCAAAGCCACCCAACTCCCGACGTCTCAGTGCCTCTCTCAGCAACTGGAGCTGTGGGCAGGGTTCATTGGGAACGGAAGCTCCACAGTTAGCCTAAGATCAGGTACAGGGTGACACCTCTCTGCTATTTTTCAGGGGTTTTTGTTTGAATCCCTACCTCCGGTCCCCAAGCTTGAACCCAGACGAACCCGGGAAGGCTTGTTATGGAATATTATCCCAGCTTCCTCCCTGCCATCTCTGTGGCTAAAAGACCTCAGTCCTTGGGGCTACATCAGGTCGATGTCTTTTAAACGCTCCCATTTAAAATCAGGAAAGTTTGACCGTCTTTGCTGTTGCTATTATAAATCCTATTGGATTCGCATCAAATGGGACAAATTTCAAATTTCACCCGTGAGACCTTTATCGGGTTGCATCCCATTCAGAGACCTACAGTGGAAAATGGATTTCAAAATGGTGTGTGCTGCATTTTGAAGCTGTATATTTTAAAACCTGAATGCATAACCAAACACCGGCACAGGACAAATAAACCGTACTGACCCATACCAATGAACGATATCAACTCCACTTCTACGCAGAGTGAGTAGAATTGCTTATCAAACAGATCACTTCCCGTGTTCTCATAAATTACAACAACAGAGAGAAGAGATTGGACTCCTCCCTGCTCTTTCTTCCTGTACCTTCTCTACAGGGCTGTCTTGCGCCAGAGCCTACAAAAATAAGATGAGAGGAATTTTGTAAGTCATTTGGGATTTACCCACTGTACATCTGTGACTTAGAAATTGGTAAATTAGAGAAAAAGGCATTGTTTTATATTTACAGTTTTGAAATGGACACTATCAGGTTAGGTTTAAAACAGGTAAAAAAAGCACACTTCTGACCCAAACCTACGGATACTCTTTTCACAGCTGAAATGGTTCATGCAGCCCTGGAAATCCCCCAAAGTCCTGCACTGGGGCAGGTTGGTTCATTGGCATGCCTTTAATATTCAGCAGGACTTTTGCATCTCATTTTTGTTAAAAGTTATCATGTTGCCAATTTTCTAATCTAATTCCTAATCTTGAAAATGTGCCTCTGATTTCTATTTCACTCAAGCCCCTAACAAGATACTGTTTTCCTTTTTTATCATCGATTTTTCATGGCCATCGCGATGTCGTCGCTTATTACTGTTTATGGTCGCTAGTGTACATCTCGATGTCCAGGGCATGTATTGTATGACTCCGGGAAAACATGCTGAGAATTTATAAGGGCTGGAGGGTAGTGCGGCTGACGTCATGCATCATTTTTGCATAAAGCATTGATGGTGCATGATAATGCAATGAGTCTAATCCGTTCAAGGCACTTCTCCGTGGACAGCTCTGGGCCAGCTGTGTTTGAGGTTCCAAAAGTGCATTGACAATGGCACCCCACTCCTGACCGTGCAGAACTGAGAGTCTCATGGGGGTAGTCAATATAGAAACAGACATCACAGTACTGAGTGATGAAGGCTAACCCTTAGGATTGTGTACAACTTTGGGGAAGATGAAAGGCTTTCACATTCGTGATCTCACTGGAGTTTTACAGTAGCTTTGGGAGGTAAGAAAGGCACTTATTATTAACTCTGTTTACCAGCCAGGGAAGCTGTTAGGAATAGAGGTAGCACTTGGTAGTATTTCAGAATGCTCAGACCAGGGACTCGCTAATGATATACTCCTAGTCAATGGGTTACGGGTCCCTCTGGCAAATACAGATGGAGAATGAGGGTCTCGCAGGGTCCCCTGCTGGGTGGGTGTCCGTGATCCCAGCAGAGCTCCAGATGAGGCTGGGCAGACCTGGTAGTTGAGGCTCAAGACCTGGGCTGGGCACCCTGCAGTCCAGGGCGTTTGAATCGTGCACAGTTGTGAACACCTTCCCCTCAGCCAGGCCACATGGATAAAGAATGACCAGGAGAGAGAGAACTGACTCAGCCCTTCACGGAGCTCCCACTGCGCGCCAGGACAAAAAGGAAGAGGGAAAGAGAGGAAGAAAGGGATGGAGGGAGGAAGGCAGGGGAAAGAAAAGAAAGGAAAAGAAAAGAAAAAAGACAACGTACACACACTCATATGATTTTATTTAATCCCTACAGAAATTATCTTAATTATTTTTGTTTTACAGATTATTATTCTGAGTTTCAGGGAGAATAATTTTGGGGGTATAGATGGATGGATTTTATTGTGATAAAGCAAAACATTAAAAAGTCTGGAAATGTTGGCCATCTGGATGTCTTCTTTGCAGAAATGTCTGTTCATGTCCTCTGCCCATTTCTTGATTGGATTATTTGTTCTTTGGGTGTTGAGTTTGCTAAGTTCTTTATAGATTCTGGACACTAGTCCTTTATCTGATATGTCGTTTGCAAGTATCATGCTTAGGGAAATAAGTCAAGCGGAGAAAGACAACTATCATATGATCTCCCTGATATGAGGAAGTGGTGATACAACATGGGGGCTTAAGTGGGTAGGAGAAGAATCAATGAAACAAGATGGGATCGGGAGGGAGACAAACCATAAGTGACTCTTAATCTCACAAAACAAACTGAGGGTTCCTGGGGCGAGGGGGTTTGGGAGAAGGGGGTGGGATTATGGACACTGGGGAGGGTATGTGCTTTGGCGAGTGCTGTGAAGTGTGTAAACCTGGTGATTCACAGACCTGGACCCCTGGGGATAAAAATATATGTTTATAAAAAATAAAAAATTATATAAAAAAAAAGTCTGGAAATGGCTTGTTCTCTCTAGAGGTACAGATACAGAGATACAGTTTGTATCTGTAACTCATTTTTATAAAGACCTATATACATGCAGCTATACATACAGATAGTAATACAGATATGGGGATAAAGAAAGAGATAGAGAGGGTTACATTTTTTTTTCTTTTACTTTTTAAAAAAGTGTTTCTTTATTTGAGAGCAAGCACAAGCCAGGGGAGGAGACAGAAGGAGAAGCAGAGTCCCTGGCTCCACAGGGAGCCCCCCATGGGTCTCAATCCCAGGACTCTGAGATTATGTCCTGAGCCAAAGGCTCAGACGCTTAACCCACTGAGCCACCCAGGCACCCCCATTTTTTACTTTTGTTGAGGTAAATGGCACAGGTACTGAGAAGCGCATCTAAGGGTGAAGCTTACTGCATCTTCACAAACCAAACGCACTCCTGTAGCTCTTACCCAGCTCAGCAACCTGGCATCACCAACCCCTACCCAGAGCCCACTCCAGGCTCCTCACTCCCTGCCCACCCACCCGCAGGGATTAGCCACCATCTGACTTCTTCCAGTCTACGTTATCCGTGCCTGTCCTTGTCCACACAGCACACTCTCTGCTGTGTCTGGCTTCTCTCACTCAAGATCCCGTTGGTGCGTGCCAACCCTGTTATGAGTTTTTGCTGGAGGACTCCAATGAGCTAACCCACAAGTGAGCTTTTCCCTGAAGGGGCCAGTGTACTTGGCTTCTTGGTCTGCTCATGTCCTGACTTGTCATGAGGCTGAAACTGCACATAAACATCAGAAGAGACAGGGACAAGTTAATGGAAGGGTTTGTATCCACACGGATCAAAAACTGGCTGTGTGATTTCAGACAAATCCCTTACCCTCTCTGTGCCTGGAATCTAACTTTCTCTCCACGATCCTTTTGATTCCGTAATTCTGGATTTGATGTCCTGAAGGAAGGATCAGGGCACCTCTCCAGGGCCATCAGTGTTTATTTGATGCAGTCATTGCTTTGGACTTGGGAGCTTTGCTCAAACGTGTTAGTAACTTGTTAACATTGCTGTTTGACACCCTTCTGTCAAATTAATAACTCATTCTGGAGAGTTCCTTCTCCTGGACTAGTGTGACAGCACTCTCACTGGTGGTTCTGCTGCTGGCACACTTCCTCCCAAGCCCTTCTTCAGAGGAAGGGCAATGACCTTTGTAAAACCAAACAGACCCAAGGCCTTGACTTGCAGAATGTTCTCCAGCAGCTCCTATGTTCAGTGGCTAGACCCATCATCATTTAGCAGCATACTCAAAAGCCTGTGAAATGTGTCCTCACCTCCCCGAGGGCCTCTCATCTTGTCGTTCTCCAAACCAGCCCTCCCATCAGGTGCCCAACCAGAGTTTCTGCCTCGTCCTCGTGGCTGCTCCCCTAATAATACAGAGGAAACCACCTCTTGCTGTAGTAGGGTCAGTGAACGAGAGCCCCTAGGGCCAAATTCAGCTTACTGTCTGAGTGGGCTGCCCATGAGCCAGGAATGGATTATGGTTGAAAAAAGTGTTTTTGTTTTTTTTGTTTGTTTTCTTTTTAAAGAAGAAGATTTGGTGAAAATTATGTGAAATTCAAATTTCAGTGTCTATAAATAAAGTTGTCCTGGGACACAGCCATGACCATTCATTTATGTATTTTCCCCGCATGCTTTCATGATATCCCAACAGAGTTGCCTGGTTTTAGCAGACTTGTTAGTTACCAAAGCAGAAAATACCTATCAGTGGGCTCTGATCTACATTCATAGCACTTTGTGCACAATTCTACTTTCCAAGTTGATATATAATATGTGTACCACAAGGGTTTATATAAATTGATGAAGGTGTTTATGTATGTGTCTGTATACAATGTATTTATTTTTATCCTGGATAGCATGCTCTATTCAACTCTGTATCCTAGCCTCTAATTCAGAACTTGACACACAGTAGTATGTAAATGAGTGTTTGTTAAATTGCTTTCTCAGATTTGGTCCACAGTTGAGGTCTGTGCTTTTCGGGTTTGACTGCATCATGGTTAATGCACCTGCCCAGACGTTGTATGTAGATCTCAGTTTTATAGATGCAGAATGTATGCTGGAAAGTGGGAGGGGGTGAACCCAGTTCAGCGGGGCAGGTATTTAAATTATTGACTATAACCAGCACTGTATTAGGAAAAACAAGTTCATGACCATAAGAGACCAAAAAGGTCCGAGCTCTCCCTTCAAGAAGTTTACTTTTCTGGGGGCAAAGAGAGGTGCTAGTAGGCTTGAACGCTCATTCAGTTGAGTTTGTGTTTGTTGAGGGGAAGAATAAAAGAGAGTGCATTCTTTTCAGTAGGTGGATATAGACATGGTACAGAATTTCAGAAGTGGAAGAGTATTTTGAGGCCAAAAGATACATTCCCCTGGCCTGGCCATTCTCAAGCAAACTCTTTAACTTCACTGACCTTGATTTTCACATGTGAAAAGTGGGCTTGAGGGTGAAATAGATCAAGCATGGCCAGTGTGGAAAGTTTAACCTTTTCAGCCCTAATCCCATAGATTTTTTTTTTTTTTTTACTATTTTATTTAACCTTTTGATAGTCGTCTTTGTAACCAATGGCTTCAAGCATTTGGCTTGCTTTAATACGTATGCATATATCTACTCTAAAGGCATTATTCAGAGGCTCTTCATCATAAACCCAAGATCTTAAAAAGTACTAGAACACATAAACAAAAGACTCTCCATATCTACAAGAAGATAAGGCTGTATTCTGAAGTTCATTTTTTTAATTACCAAATCACTTCAAACAGTTTCCAAACGTAATAGGAACAATATGGTGTGACTCTTGATGTTGGCTTCTACAATTAGTGTGTTATTAATTAAACTCTTGAGTAATATAATAACTTGACGGTTAAAGCTCCTCTTTGCATTTAAAGCGCATGCAAACTGTGGCTCCAATTATAAATAAACTCTACTGCTATGGGCTTAAAACAGCAAATTTAATTATTCAGAGCAAATTGTTCAATCGATGCTCTGTTCTGGAGAAATGCTTCCTGAATATTCTAGTGGGTCAACATGGAGACGTGTCTAAAGTAAACTTCCATACAAAGGCCTCCTTGTGCCTCTCTCTGCTCTCATCCTCTCCACCCTGTCTCTGCTTCTGCTTCAGATTGGGAATCTAAATGGATTCTCCCAGCCTTCTGACTCATCACCCACCCACCCTAACCCACCACTTCGTACTTTATGGCTGCCTAAGTAAACTTCCCATGATCTGAGCAGGCCCTTCCCTCAGTGAAACATCGTCAGCAATTTCTGGTAAGTTTTGGACCAAGCATTAAACCCCCCAGAGCTTCATTTACTGGTGCCTGCAAAGATACAGTCCACCTCCACCCACATCCAACTCCTTATCTTCTTGTCCCACACTCACCTTTTGCTCTAGGACATTACACCCGCCAACACACCTTCAGTGAGCAAAACTGTCTTGTGCCTCCAAGCCTTTGCACATGAGTTCCGTTTTTCTCAGGATGTTATTCCTTCTTGTGGTGAATTACAATTTGGTCCATGATACTCAGCCCTGCTCATGTTCACCAGGCAGTGCTGGGGCAGGGATGTTTCCTAAAGGTCAGTCTGTATCAGAATGCTGAAGAGTCCTTAGCAGGAAGTCAGGAGGACTTCCAGGACCATCACAGAAAAGGGCACAAGAAACCCAGGTGAGGCCAGTGGTAGATGTCACTTAGTGATCCCAGGAACTGAATCGCTTCCCCAAGGTAATTGTCTTGTATGCCTTCTATCTGCTTCCCCACAAAGACGGACTTTAGCAGAGAGCAAACCCTGTGATAAGCACCTTAGATCCCAGTTGTCCATCTATCAAAAGACCTTAGAAGGCAAACTCTCTATACTTGTAGTGATGGCACTAACTTCAATGCACATGGGGGGGAAAAAAAGTAAGGCGTCAGGGTATGGGACTTCCCTCAAGAAGACTATCAAAGAAAATTAAGAGCACACAGAGATAACTTGACAAGAGACAAAGGGGTTCAGTTGCCCTAAAAATGGTGCTGGAGATCTAACAAAGAAAATGGCCAGCCCTGGTTGGGGAAAATGTCAAAGGCTTCATGGAGGAAGCAGCATGTCCTTGTGCTAAGGACATGGAGACCTGTTAGGCTGGTCAGGATCTACAGATACCATGCTCCAGTCCCCATACACTGGGCAGGACTCACAGGGAGCCCTTTCCATGACTCTCTACCTTTTATTAATATTGTAGACTTTGGGGTCTTTTTTGGTTTGTTTGAGGGGATATCTTAATACAAAGCAGTGATTTCCAAATTTCCATGCCCAGGCTAGATGACTTCCATGACTTCTGTTATATCTAATCTATCGATTATACTATTGTTTCATTACTGTTCCCTCTAATAGAATGATTTCTTTAGAATTTGGATGATTATTTTGCACACACACTATGTTACATATTTTAAGGGGGTAGCAGAATCCCATGTCATCAGTTAGAGATGAAGGTAAAGACAAGGAGAAAAAAAACATTGCTATGAAATTCTATCAAGATGCTGTTGCCTACCAAGGCTTGGGTCTATGGTCTACTGCCAGTCTATGAAGGTCTGAGTCAAAGGATATTAATACTATGCATGTATGTGGGTCCCAATCTAAGTCTTTCTCCTTGAAGCAACTGAAATAATGTTGAAAACAACAGATTCTTTTCATGACAAGATTTGCTGCTGCCTGATGCCATTGACCTGTCTTAAAACACCTCAGGTACCATCTGTATAGGGCTCTCTACTTAGAGAAGCATTGAAAGGAAGGGAAGAACACGGGGCCCGCATTCGGGAACCTGGTTCTTTTGCCAGGCCAGCCATGAATGTCCTTCAGCAAGTAATTGAAACACTGAACAGCAGTGTCCATGTATCTACAATGAGAATAATGATGCACATTATATTTCTTTCCGTGGAGTACTCATCCATAACATTGCAAACACCCACTGTGCACCTACTATGTGATAGGCCTTTTCCTAGGCTCCAGGCTGTTTTGAAGAACAGATGAGATTTTGGATGTTGGAGCACACTAGGAATATATGAACAGTCATTATCCTGACTATGATGATAAGCTTTGAAAATACACCCCTCCTTTCCTGCTCGAATTCCCAGGCGCCTCACATCATGCCTGGGAGTCTCTGTCTTGGCCGAGAAGTCTGGAAAAGCTGGGGATAGACCCTCTATAGATTCCCTGAAGCCTGGCCCTGAGGTCCACCATGTGGTATTGTCTTTGATATACTGGTCTATACATTAGGGCAGTTACTGTCGCTTTAAATCTGTGCCCACTACAATTAAAATGCCAGCAAGATAAGATCAGAAGCTGGAGAGAACAGCTGAAGGGCAGTCAAAATATTTTAATAACGTAACCATGTTTCAAATTTTAATTTGGTTTTACTTTGCGTGCTTTATTATCTGAATGGGACAAATGGAAATGCAATAAACTTCAGAGGTCTGATTGGCCTGAGCCTTAAAAACCTTAACGATACTGAGGATAAGGCTTCCCGGTGCTCCGGGCTCTTTCAAGGCAGGCAGAGTGTTGGAAAGCTCTGGATTTAGGGGTCCAGGGCTTAGGTCTGCCCTTACCCTTGACTGATGGGAGGGCCCTGAGTAAGTCACCCTCTGCTCTCAGCCTGTTCCCTCTTCCACTGGGTGTGGACCCTGCTCCCTGCCTACTCCATGTCTCACAGGCCTCAGGTGGCTCGAGTAAGTCTATCTCAGACCTGGACAGTATTGAGTATAGACAAGCAAGCCCAGCATCCCAAGAATTTTGGAATTTTGTTTCAACCCATCTTCCAAATAGAATATCTTTCTTCTTGGTTTGGCTCTTTCCAAACAGGAAAACTTCACTGGTGCCCGCACACTCACAAGCTTACTGATGTATGTCCCAGTTGACTTGTCTTATAAAATCTTGGAATCCATCTCTGCCCTCTGACCTTCCCAAAATCTATCAACTGGAAAGGATCTCTCCTCTCTTACGCCCATTGCTAAGTCCCCTGGCATATTCACAGGATATATAGCACAATTTCCCTGTGAGAGAGTGACAAGCTGTTCACCATTTCCTCTTCTTCCTGTGAACACAGCCAGACTACATTTCCCAGACCCCCTGTAGACATCTGTGGCCATGACTGAGTTCTAGGGGATAGGATGCAAACTGAAATGAGGTGCACCTCTTCCAGACCCACTCCAAGAACACCTTCCATATGCTGTTCCTCTTGCTTTTTTTCTGGCTTGACGCAAGTGTGTATGGTGATCTAGGAGACCGTGTTTTCAAGAAGATGAAATCATAAGATACAAGTCAAGAACATGAATTGTCCCTTGGAGTAGAGCTGCTTGCCAGTGGGAATCTCTGCCTTGGACTTGACACGAGTGAGAGTTACAGGTTCGTCACGTTGGAGCCATTGTCATGTTCATTACAGCAGCAAGCATGCCTTGTTCCTCTTAATGAAGTGAGATCCTCTGGGGCAGGGCTCCAGCTCAGAGCACATCCTCCACTGATAGTTAAACAGGTTTTCCTACTGAAATACAGATTTGGGAAAACATCTGAGAAAAGGAAAGGTGCAAACTCTCCATTTTATTGTCATGGTGTGATAAATACCTATCTTCTACAATATCTATCAAAACCCAGATCTGAAGTCACACAGTCTGGACTGCATTTCATGATTCTGAACACAACATGTAATCTTGATCCCAAGATCCATGTGATAATGCAATTTCAGAGTGAGGGGGCATCCTGTCTATCACACTTCCATAATAAACACACACATATCCTAATTTTGTGGATCATTGAAATGCATTTTTTCACCTGCCTGCCTTTCTTTATTTAATATCCTCATTAATTCATAAAATATATTTTTAAACACCTACTATGAGCTAGTCATTATTCTGGGCTCTGGAGATACAACAGTTAAGCAGATTTTTTTTTTTCTCACAAAAGACATGCAATCTATTTCACACAATAAACAATAAATTAAATATGCATGATCCAAATGGTGGTAAGTTCTCTGAAGAAAACAAAATGAGGCAGAAGCTTCACTGATAAGATGACATGGGAGCAGAGACCTGGAAGAAATGAGGCAGTGAGTCATGTGAACTTCAAGGGAAAGCATATTCTAGGCAGGGTAGCTAGCAGGTGCAAAGGCCCTGTGGCACAAGCATGTTTAGGTAAGATTAGGGAGGTCAGTGTGATATGGCAGACTAGTCAGCAGGAGAGGGATACCAGGGCAGGAGATGGAGTTAAGCTAATAAACGAGAGCATGCCACTGAATAAACTGTCTTTTATTCTAAGTAAGATGCAAAACCACTGAACAGTTTTGAGCAGAGGATTAAAATGATACCAATATGTTACAACCACTTTTCTCTGGCTCCTAGGGTGAGAATAGACTAAAGTAACAGAACTTTCTGCAATAATGAGCATGCTGTATGACAGCATAGTCCAAAACAGTTGCTACCAGCTCCACTTGACTCACTGGGGGGTTACTGATAAATGAGATGTTGCTGATATGGAGAAACTGGACGTCTAACTATACTTGAACTAAGGTGAATGTATGTGCACTGAGCCACATGGACCTAGTCTCTCTCATACAGGATAGTGCAGCTCTAGATAGACAGTGGCCACGCCAGTCAGGCTGTCACAATGTAAATGGTGGGTGGCGAGGATGTCCTATCCCCAGACCTAGTGGAAGCTGGGAACATGCTGAGAAGTCATCATAGTTTGGACGATTTTGGAAGCACAGCTAACAGAATGTTCTGACAGAGAGAGGAAAAAGCAGCAAGGCTTCCTGTAGGACTGCTAGCTCAGAAGTGGGAAGAACTATAAGTTCCTGAGATGAAGAAGACTAGGGGAGGTGAAAACAAATCAGGAGTTTAGGTTGGAAACAGCTGCAGCTGGGCTTCCTGGAAGCGCTGTGCAGAGCTCTTGAGAAGGAAGCTGCCAATGCCTGTTGACAGTTGAGGGCAGAGGCTCGTGCTGGGGAGATCTATTTGACCAGGTGGTATCGCCTTAGGAATGAAGGGATGAATTTCACCTTAGGAGAAAAGAGAAGTGTCTAGAAACAGAGTTTTGGGGTACCCCCATGTCTAAAGATCTGGGTGTGTAGCAGGATCAATACATGAAATGGATGGGGGAGGGGAAGACCCAGCAGAGAGAAGGCATCAGAAAAGCAGGAGGGAACAACGGGGTCATCCTGCAAGAGGTCCCATCAGAACTCCACCAGATGGGCTGGTGCTGGGGTGCACAGTCAGCATCGTCAGTTGCCTTGGGGTAATCAAAAATTCTAAGCAGAAAGGCGGGGACATAAGCTTTACTGGAATGTGTTCCGAGGGAGAATGGAGAGAAACGGCCAGGGCTTCACGGACTGTGGCTGTGAATGCAAACAGAGAAGTCCAGGGGGCTTGCTTGTTGGAAAATGTGTACTGAGCCTGCTGTGTTTCGAGAGATGGGGTTCAGAGAGCCGATCCCAGCGAGTCAAACAGGCCTTTCCTTCCTGCTTTTCCTCCCTCCCTTCCTCACCCTTCAGTGGCCACTGAGCCAAGTGGTTTCCTCCGAGAAATTCTCTGGGCCACACAGGCAGATCTGGATCTCCTCTGCTTCCCCAGCCATGCCATTGTCCTTGGGTGTCCTTGAGCTTCACTTTCTCTGTCCCTGAACTAGACCATGAACTTCTTAGGAGCAGAGCCCACCATCCTCCCCCTGGCCTGGCAGAGCATGGGGCACACAGTAGGAGTTCACAGTAGGAGTAGGGGATGGTCCTAAGAATTAATAAGATGCAATCCCTTGACCTTGAGTTGTCCAGGGTCACATGGCAGAAGAAGAGAGGCTCCTGGACAGCTAGTTACAGCCTCCCCTCGTGAGAGGGGCTCTGATGGAGGAAGGAAGAGAGAGACCCAGGGCCAGGGTTCTGATAACTGAGGCAGGCAGGAAGGAAGGGCTGGGCAAGATGAGGCCTTAGCTGCATCCTAGAGAAGTGTTCTGGAACTTTCTGGGGGAGCAGAACCAGCCCTTCCCCAGAACATAGTTTTGCTCTGTGGGCCAGACACAGCGCTCACCCCATGAGTTTCTGCTCCTGACTTCTACAGCCAGCGTAGCCCCGCTGGGGCCCATGCTCAGAGAAGCCCAGTGCTGGGCTTTCTCTCTGTGCTTGCCATCTTGGAATTCTTCCTTCTGAACAACCTCCCCCAGCCCCCGGTATTTATCTTGCGCTAACATCACACTTCGTGCACCAGGACCTGTCAGCATTTACCCTGTTCAGTAAGCCAAAGCGTCTGAATCACCCTGCATCTCTGAGCAGTGTTGACTTGTTTCTTTTCTTTTCTTTTCTTTTCTTTTCTTTTCTTTTCTTTCTTTCTTTCTTTTTTTTTTTTAAACTGGTGCATCATTCATACTTTATTTTTTTTTAATTTTTATTCATTTTTTAAATTTCTTTTCAGTGTTGCAGAATTCATTGTTTATGCACCACATCCAGTGCTCCATGCAATACGTCGAGTTGTTTCTGAACACTTGCTCTTGATTTCTGCAGTTTTCTCCTCCTGGGTTAGCAACAGGTGCACACGAGCGCAGGACTGAAGGCCACTTGTGGAGAAATATCCCCCAAAGATGGAGAAATCAGAAAAGTCAGATGTTCCAGGCTGCAGGGACAGGGCACAGCATTTCACAGCCATTCAACCTACTGTCTACACAAAGGCAGGAGAGGGAAGAGGAGGAGGAGCCAGGGAGAGAGAGGGACAGAACCCACCCACCCCACGCCTGGTCTGGGAGGGACACTGTCGTAGGGGGACAATGGAGGCTGAGTCTGTATCTGGTTCCCAGGAAAATAAGAGACACTTCTTCCCTGTGATGTTTAGGAATCTAGGGCAGGGCCCTTTACAATCATAAATGATCTCAGAGCCCATTCACAGGCTTCTCCACATACCCAACAGCGCTCCTTAGGGTCCTCCCAGTGGGGTGTGTGTGAGCCACAGATAACCCTTCGTTCCGTTTGCTAGTTAAGAAACTGAGTCCATGGGGAGTTAGAGAGGAGAAGGGAGTTGGGGTAAATTGGAAGGGGAGGTGAATCATAAGAGACTATGGACTCTGAAAAACAATCTGAGGGGTTTGAAGTGGTGGGGGTGGGGGTGGGAGGTTGGGGGAACCAGGTGGTGGGTATTACAGAGGGCACGGATTGCATGGAGCACTGGGTGTGGTGAAAAAATAATGAATACTGTTATGCTGAAAATAAATAAATTTAATTAAAAAAAAAAAAAGAAAAAAAGAAACTGAGTCCCGGAAATGTTACCAAGCTGCCCTGGGACCGGCAGTCAGTCCCTTCGAGACAAACCCTCCACGTCCAAGGGCTGCACGGGACCCCGTTTCTGTTTGTTGAGTGAATAGACCAGAAAGTAGCCTTCCATTCCCAAATGTGGAAGGTGGTTTTCTGTTTGGGGGTTTTTTGTTTGTTTGTTTGTTTGTTTCCCACTCCTCCTTTCCTTTCTGTGAGTAAGCAAACTGTCATTTTGCCAGGAGCTAGAAAGGTGAACAGTTTTGTGAACTATTTCTATAAAGAATTTATGAAGCTCAGGCTCCGAGGACCCCGCCTCTTGGTGCTGGAGTCAGGAGGGGCTCGGGAATGGGCAGCCAAGCCCCCTCTCTCCCGCTCGCCGTCTGTTTACCTCGGATTTGACCCCCAGCTAGAAGCCTCATGCTCGGGAGAGAGTAAAGAGGTTTTCTCCTTCTCTGCCTTTAATGTCGGGCTCCCTTTCAACAGGCACCTGTGTGCAAGGTTAGGCTCTCTGGCACTGTCGTCGGAGGCCCAGGGCCGGTGTTGGGGGTCTGGTCTCCAACAGGGAGTTCATTTCTGCTCGGAGGCTCCCCTTGAACCCCGACCTTCATAGGGCAAAACGTACTCCAAGACTCGTTGCTTTAAATAAACGCATTCAGCCAGTAAATGTCTATCCTGCCACTGATGTTTCGCACGGGAGCCAGAGTGCCAAAGGGGACTTTAATTAAAAGCTAACAATTCCCACGTCCGGAGTCGGCAGGTGGAGCCAGGATGAGGCCAGAGGTGAGATCCCTGCTGTCGGGCCCGTGCACGAAGCATGTGAGGTGGAGGCCGGGGCAGGAGGGCGTTCTTTGAACAGGCGCCCAGAGAGCAGATGCTGCAAGGCTGCTGAGAAAGGAGCACAGGAGGAAGGAGCCTCCTGCTTTGAAGAGTGGCTCACTGTATCAGTGAAAGGCTCTTGTTGCTTTCAGAGCAAACTTTATACCAAGTGTTGCTCTGCCCATCAGGTACTGGATCTGCCTGCACGCCGGGACAAGGCAGCCCGGGCTCCTGGCATTATTCATTCACTGCTTCAGTCAACATTTCCTCAGCTGTGCCCGGGACCAGCACTGTACCCAGAGCATCTTACCCAGGGTTACTTGGCTCTCTCAATACGGTGCTCCCCAAAGAGATTGAAGTCTTGACCCTCAGTACCTGCGAATGTGACCATCTTTGCAAAAGATCAGATTATGATGATACCATTAGGTTGGTGGCAATCAGCTAGGATGGGTGTCTTTATAAAAAGGATAAATTTGGACACGGATCCCTGCTCAGGGAGGCTGTCACATGAAGATGAAGGCAGAAATCAGGGTGACGCTTCTACAAGCCAAGGGAGCACTGAAGATGGCCAGCAGCACCAGCAGCTAGGGAGAAACCTGAGCAGAGTCTCCTTCCCAGCCGGGCCCACCCCTGGCTCTCAGACTTCTGGCCTCCAGGTCTGCAAGAATAAATTTCTGCTGCTCTAAGCCACCCAATGTGTGGCATTGGCTACAGTGTTCCTAGCACACGGACCGACAACCTTGTGAAGGGCAGTGGGAGGTAGCTTTTATAAGTTGCACAAAAGACACAGACAGGGAAAGCCTCAGGGGTGGGGGGGGCAACTTGTTCTGTGTGTGGATACTGTGGGGGTCTTACAGGGACAATGACCCCCACACACACTCCCTTAGCACCTGAGAAGACATTTCCCACCCAGCAGGTGCACTGAGGCCACAAGTAAAGACAAGGAGGAGAAGAACACAGGAAGAGGGGCTATGTGAGGCACACTGTCCACCTTCAACCTGTGTCCCCAGCAGTGGGAGAGCTGGGGACAGAAAAGTCAACAAAAATGCCCTGTTCTCAAGAGACAGGAATGGAAATGGCGTGTAGCATGTACAGTCTCAGAATCTTTTTAACCTGACCTACCCTCCCACAAATATATTTTTCTCTTTGGCAAGCCTCTCCAAAGTCACGGTTACATTTCCTTAAAGTCACCGATTTCAAGCTTCCTTAAGCCTAATATGTGCTTTCATTTTTAAAAGACAACATCAGCGATCGTAATGCTACCCATGAACAAACCTCGGTCAAAGGGCAGAATCAGGAGGGAGCAGGGCACTGATCTGTCTTTTCTTGTAAGCTCCATGTGACTGGAAGACAAACAGTGAAAAGACTTGTTTTCGTCGCTGCCAAACCGGGCAAATGAAGTGGAAACATACTAGCCCACCGTTTCTTGAACTCAAGGCCGTGTAAGCGGTCAAGCAGCAACCCCAGGCCCAAGGCGGGTGTGGGGTCAGTATCCTCTGCATGCTGGGCTATTTTATTACCCCAAAAACGCCTGTCCAGGCAGACCAAGTATTTGAGGTTACACTCAAGAGTGTTGCACGTTTCCCACACACACAGCTTGCACACAGCTGTGGGTCTGTCTTGTTGCTAAAGCTGGAAAGCCGGGGTTGCCATCAGCTACAGGGACAGCAGTGGCTGGCATGCACAGCCAAACCAAGGGTCAGCGGGTATAGATTCTCAGTGAGTGTTAAGGACCCACCTGGGACCCCGTAAAGCTTCATCTACCCACTCTCTCCTCTTGGGATCCTGAAAGGCTGCTTGTTTCTCCTTTACTACTCATCATTATCAGATGTTCACCTTACTTGTTATAAAAATAACTAATAATTATCAAGTATCTATTATGTGCTGGGAACTCTGTTGTATACACAGTTGTGCGTAAAGAATGACCATTCACTGGTCGCGTGTCCGCACACCAAGCTGATAGGGGTCAAGAGCCCTAGCCTTTAGGGATGTGACATTTCTCATGTAATTCTGCCAATCCCATGAGTTGCATCATCCCTGATTACAGATGAGGAAATTGATCTAAGGGGCTCGTTCAACTGTCCAGCCTCATAGCTGAGACCCAAAGCCATCGCAGCCTGCCCTGCATGCATCCTACATTCTCTCTGGTATTTTTCCTCTGGGATGCTGTCTCTTGATAGCTGGGCAATGCTGTTTAGGCCATGCTATGCCCACAGCGGGTTAACTAGCTGAATTTCCAAAATCTGACCCCAAGAGGAGAAGGGGCCTGGGTCATAACCATATTCACTGTGGGGGCAATGGGGGGGTGTGTGCAAAAGAAGCCTACAGCATTTTTGAGGATAAGAATTAGGAAACAGTGAAACGGGGTTTGCACACATCAGTCTCTCTCTGACCCTCTACTCTTGGGGAAGTTATAGGGAAGAGCCGTCTCGCCCACCATGACAGCTAATGCACAGCACTGGGGTTGATTGCAGAAAGCAGCTGCTTGGACAAACTCAGTGGACACATTGCAGGAGCCTTCTGTGTGTGTATCTAATTTCCATACCCTGGTGGATTTCTAGCCAGTCCGTGTTGGCAGCCCAGAGATCCAAGTTTTGCCGTGTGCTTGCTATTTAATACCTAGCCTTGTCCCCAGCTGTGTCCGGCAGACCTGCAAACATGGAGAAAAATTCCAATAATGTAGGCGAGGAAAAGCATCCACCCCACCGTGTTGTGGGCAAGCCTACTGCTACATTGGAGTAAGAGTGGGAGGGCAGGGTCGGACCCCCAGTTCTGCCACATACCAGCTCTGTGACTTTGGAGAATGGCTTTATCTTCCCTGGGCTTCCGCTTCTTAACTTACCAAAGGGACAGATACCACCCAAGACTCTTGTAAGGGTTACATAAGGCAGTGTGCATGAACTCCAGGCTGCTTCTCCAGCACATGCAGCTCACCAGTCCTCTTGGCTTGCTCCTTGTCTCGCGCATGTTTCTCAGGACTCTCTTTGTGCATATAGCACAGAGCCTGATAATGACCTGTTTCCTGGGAGCCTCTGTTCCTGCTTCCTGAGATCCTCTGTTCCTGCTGCTGGCCTGTGTGCAAGCGGTGGTGAGATAAATAGTCATGCCATGCATCGCACAAAGGAACGCCAGTCTGACCTGTGTCGGTGCAGACGCTGCAGTGCGAGCATCGATACTGAGGGCTGTTGTCTGTGAAGGAGTGACCAGGAAAAGCCAAGAACAGAAGAGGAATCCCTCTGTCTGAGAAAGTCCAAGAAATTGTCTGACAATTCTTACACTTCTAAAGGAAGTGATACAGGAATTGAGCCCTGGGGGCGAGTTGAATGGGCTAGTCTGAGAAATATATCAAAGGGTTCTGCCCAAGCCATGGAAGGACGGAAAGATGGAGCATGAGGAAGGAGGAACCATCTGGAGCTTGTCACAACGAAGTGGATTTAAGTCAAGCTTTGGCTTTGTGCTGGGAGGTAAAAACACTGTGTTTCTCATTGAAGACTGACATTCAGTGGTCATTACAGTTCTTGATTGTCCAGATCACAGGATGTGAAGGGCCCTGAGAAGCTTGGACTTCTTTCTGGAGAATGTGTTCTTGTTCAAGGGGAAGAAAGGAAAGGAACTTGTGCTTTCACAGATAACCTGAACTCACGGGACTACAAAAGATGAGGGCACCGACCCTATGACACATGGAGTAAAAAAATCACCTTTGTTCATGTTCATAGTATGTTCATAGCTCCCTTGGAAACCACCAGTCTACCCTTTAGAAGGGATGTGTGTGTGTGCTGGAATATAGCTCAGGCTTCAAAAACGGAGAGCCTACTGTTGGTGACAATATGGAAAAACTAGAGGGCATAAACTAAGTGAAATAATCCAGACAGAAAAAGACAAATATTACATGATCTCACTTATAGGTGGAGTTTAAAAAAAAAAAAAGAGAGAGAGAGAAAAAGAAAAAAATGAACTCATAGAAAGATACTGTAGACTGGTGGTTCCCAAGGACTGGGGGTTG
Organism: Mustela nigripes; assembly: GCF_022355385.1. NCBI lineage: Eukaryota > Metazoa > Chordata > Mammalia > Carnivora > Mustelidae > Mustela > Mustela nigripes. The sequence continues at coordinate 138,758,518 of NC_081569.1, forward strand.
AGGGGAAGCGGGCAGATGTTGTTCATCTTGTGAACTTTCATTTGTGAGATGAATGCATTCTGGGGTCTAATATACAGCGTGGTGATTAGCGGTAATGATGCTGTATCATGTATTTGAAATATTTCAAGAGAGCAGATCTTAAGCCTTCTCACTCACATATATAGAATAACTATAAAAAGTGATGGGTACTTAGTTAACTCGATTGTGGTAATAATTTTACAATGTATATGTGTATCAAATCACCATAATGTGCACTTTAAATATATACAATTTTATTTGTCAGTTACACCTCGGTAAAGCTGGGGAGGAAAGTCAATGGTAATCAATCATTAAAATGGGAGCACCTGGGTGGCTCAGTGGGTTAAGCCGCTGTCTTCGGCTCAGGTCATGATCTCGCGTCCCGGGATCGAGTTCCCCGCATCGGGCTCTCTGCTCGGCAGGGAGCCTGCTTCCTCCTATCTCTCTCTCTGCCTGCCTCTCTGCCTACTTGTGATCTCTCTCTGTCAAATAAATAAATAAAATCTTTAAAAAAAAATCATTAAAATGGTGTTCTTCTGGCTGGTGATTGGTGAGGCAGGGGCATAGGACCCAATGTTGGCCAATAAACTGTGAGAGCAGAACCTGTTATTTCTGAGAAATATTTCCCCTCTTCTTAAGAGAGACACAGAGAGGAGCTACCCCTTGCTGTGAGTTGAATTGTGTCCTCCAAACACGTGTTGAAGTCCTAACTCCCAGTATCTCAGAATATTGCCTTATTTGGAAATAGTGTCATTTTGCAGATGTAATTAATTACGTTCAGATGAGGTCATTCTGGAGCACGTTGAACGTCTAAGCCAATATTTCTGCTGTTCTCATAAGAGACCCAGAGAAGAGAGCAGCACGTGAAGAGACAGAGACACAGAGGAACAAGATAGCCTTGTGGTGTTGGGGTCAGGCAGAAGCAATATTGCTATAAGCTAAAGATGCCCAGGTTTGCTCGCAAACCCCGGAGAGAAGAGTCAAGGAGGGATGCTTTGTCACAGGTTTCAGAATGGTCATAACTCCCAGCCTCCAAAACTATGAGACCATAGACCCCATAGGTGGTCTTTTGTTACAGAAGATCTAGGACACTAGCCCACCCTCACTGTTGGGTCTGTGTGTGATGCTGGCTTTGAAGTAGCCGTATTGAACTTGGAGGGATGCTGATCGGGGGCATTCTAGATATGATAAGAAAGATAAGCAGAAAACAGAAGGGACTTGCATCCTTGGTGCCTTGACGGAACGGATCTACCTGGAGCCTCTCTGCCGTTCTGCTCCCTGGGATGTAATGTATCACCCAGTCCGTCCGAGTTGGGCTTCCTACTGTTTTCAGGTGAAAACCTCCTGATAAGAGTCAGATTGAAGCTTCCTGGCCCAGTGAGCTGTAGCTCACACCATCAGGAGGGGCTTTCTACCCTGGCACTCTGCAAAGACAACAAAAGAAGGTTTTGAGAATTACATGCTCTCATTCTTTACGAGAGTTTTGTGCGACTTCTGAATGCACTGATACATAACGAGTTCAATGTCACTGTCCATTTTCTCTCTTAAACTAACATGTGCTGCTGGGGATTTGTGTCTGTGCTGGGCCACGAGAGCTTCTCCATTGTCTTCTGGTCTGTCCTGTCCCCTTACCTTGGAGCTGTACTAAAAAGGGCACTTTTGCTTCAGTGCCTTCATTTGTACAAAGCCACATTCTCCGCTTGACACTTGGCTAAAAAGCAGTCATTAATAAAGGGCATTTCTACAGGCAGACTTGCTCTCCCCCCTTACCCTCTGCAAATGGCCAGCTCTCTGCTTGATACGTTGAGAACAAAGGTGCTGAGATGAACTCAGTGCCCATGAGGCTACTATGGCACCATTCTCTCTGCCCTGGGAGAGCGACTTGAGGTGACAGGGTGACTGAAAGGGCAGAGTAAGCCCCCTTGAAGTGTAGGAACATACCTTGCTTCAAGCTACGGTGGAACACGGATCCCCCACTCAGCAGATCCACAGCACTGCCTGGTCATGCCGGCGACCCCTGCACGCACCAGCACCCACACACATGCCACTCACGTGGCTGTTCTGCCATTTTATGTTCCATTTCATGGGGGTACATGCAACAGCGTACACCGAGGGCATCAATACGTGGTGAATGTGGACATGGCATGTGCCTCTTGCTAAGGAATTTACACAAGTAACAGGGAAGAAAATATTACTACAATAGAAAAAAATATGGTAGACCCCATCATTACTCACAATGGTAAGCCTGAGGCACAGAGGGGTGTGATTGCTTGGCCAAGATCGCACAGCCGGCACGTGGGTGAACCCTGGGTCCATATTTTTCAGCTATGCATTTTAGGTAACTTGGGCCAGAGCAAGCAGAGGTGAGGGAAGGCCAGGAAGCGTGGGAAGCCGTCGCAGGCGAGCGGCTCAGTTCCGAGCATGAGGAGGAGAGAACACTGGAATGTCTATTTCTCTCCTGAGCTGAAGACTCACTTTGTTTGTAAATTAAAGTATGGAGAAGACTCGCGGGCTGCTTGAAAAAGCCCCCTATGTCAGACCCCTCAGTGCCTGTGAACGTGACCTCATTTCTCCCCCGTACCTGTCTCAGGTACAGAGGGGGTGTGGGAGGGTCAAGGGTGTTGCTTGTTACAGGCAGGAAGGGGCAATGAAAGAGCTAGAGCTCAGGCCGGCCTGATGCCTGGTGAGGTCTGTGCCTAGTCACCTAGCTACCCTCCAGGGGAGAGTTTCCCATGGCCTAGATGCTGCACACAGCTCCCTGGTCATGTCTTCTCCAGGGGCCTTGCCTGCCAAAGGGCTTGGGCTCCCCTTGGGGAGCTCCTGAACCCAAAATTCTTCCAGAGCACCCATTTCCTCTGGATCACGACTGCAACGTGCCTGCCTTCCCAGGCCCCAGAGGCTGGGTATGGGCGTGGGAGGACTCAGGCATGCTCAGTATCCGGACAACGGGTGACACACTCACAGTGTGGGCAAAAACACGTTCACCCAGTGTCACCACCAAGGGGCCAGGACGTCTCTGCATGGGCTCTGTGTGTCCAAGAAGAGAGTGCACAGATGGCCACCTGGAGATCTGACCGACTCTTTCTCTCACTTTTGCTTTCTGTATCTTACTGATTCAACCTCACCTGCTCTGTCCTTCAGCACTCAGGAGATCTTTGATAAAAATGTGATTTCTCTGTTTCCATTGTTTCTTGAATTGTTCTTCGTGATTCCTGTGGAAGAGAAAACTACAGTCTGGCTTCATGGTACCCCGCCAAGAAGATGGGTAAATGGACAGACAGACACAGGGGCACCTGCCTCTCTCTGTCTCTGTCTCTGTCTCCCTCCCTCTCTGTCTGCCATCTGGTATCCTCCAGGCATCTACCTTGGAAAAAGGAGGGAAATCTTGAGCTTGGAGATGCCACCTTTGTTAACAAGACTCTTCAACCAAGCCACGCCCCAGAATGTCTCCATCCTTGGGATATTCTTCAGGGAGCAGACCTCCTGCGGCCCAGTGAAAGTGTATCCATCGGGCCTTTTATTGTTACTTTTATTTTCGTAAGGCTGAGTTCAACACGGTTGGTGGCACGGAAAGAAACCACTGCCACCAGTTGAAAAGTTAATTACGGATTGCCCCTTGACACAAAGCATCGGTTTTATTGGAAATGGAGGAATAAATAAGAACAGCTGCACAGGGAAAGGCATGAAGCCGCGGTGACGGGCCCCATGATGTTCTACTTAGAGGAAACATTCCTTTTATTTCATTTTTTTTTAAAGCCCGAGTCGGCTGTGTAAAAGTCATCATCCCTTTCATGTGGGACAAAAGAGGATTTGGAAAGGGACTTTTCTTAAATCTGCGCATTGAAAATGCAGCTTATGGGAGGCTAAGAAAATACATTTTGCCTTTTCTTACAGTGGGCTCCTCTTAATTGTGACTTTTATAAACCCCTTCTGTAGCCATCATAACCATTCAATTAACTAACTTCATTTTTGTATGATGAAAAGAGCCTCTCTCCCTGAACATACGGCAATTATTAGAATGTCTCTAAAGTCTTTTTTGTAGTGATATGAGAGTCTTCTAGATAAAATAAGGTCTGATTTATAAAATCCTAAAATATATGTGAATGTGAGATCTATAAATAAATGCTTTATAGTAGATGCAAAATCTCATTATAAATAACAATTTTATTAGCATATGCATTGAGTAAAGGGCCTTATGATGTTAATGTTAACAAAATTAAAGTCTAGCTATTTGATTCAATGAATGATTCCCCAGCTCTAAGGACCAGACACCAGGCTAGGGAATGAGGCTGTATACACACGTGCGTATGTCTGTGTGATTGTGCTTTTTCTTCAAGGGTTCACATCATCGTGGCAAACGACGTACTTTCAGCCAACTTAACACAGCAGTGAAACTAAGGAGTGATGGCGGACTTTCTGTACGCCAGCGTCTGTTCTTGGCATCTTACATGTATTACCTCGTTCCCTCTCTTTACAACTAGTATTCTCCCCTCAAGTCTAAGAGGCGAGCACTAGTATCGTCCCCTTGCGGGTGAGCTCTGAGGGCGGACAGGGAGAGCAGATCCATGTTCACCCAGAGAGAACTGGTTAGCTGGGTAGACAGTGAAGCACAAGAAACACACACACACACACACACACACACGAACTAAGGGACATTTATGTAGGTATGAGAGGTACAATGTAAAAAAGTCATTGGTTATATTTTGAAGGATTGAAAAGCACTTCACCAAAGAGGAAACTCTCAAACAGGTCGTGGCAAAGATAAGGTTGGGTGGAGAAAAATATATCAGGGAGAAGAAATGGAGACCAGATTTTGCAAAAAGATAAGCATTGGAGTTGATTTTTTGTTTGTTTGTTTTTTAAATAATCACCAGCATCAGGGCCCCTGGGTGGCTCAGTCCGTTAACCATCTGCCTTCAGCTCAGGTTATGATCTCGGAGTCTTGGGATGGAGCCCCACATAGGGCTCCCTGCTCAGAAGGGAGTCTGCTTCTCCCTCCATTGTGCTCTCTCTCTCTCTCTCAAATAAATAAAGGATATCCTTTTAAAAAAGTTTAAAGAAATAAAATAAAATCACCACCAACAACAAAAGAAGAGCCTAAATCACGATGATACCTGAGTGGCAAATTCTTATATCACCAAAATGTACAACGGGTCATAAAAAGGTGGGTTTTAAAATAATTTGAACACTTGCAAAAATGTCTACAACACAATGTTGTAGCAAATATAAAAGTTATATTCAGTGCAATCTCTGTATTATAAACAAACACAAGCACTCATAAAGACTTCTAAAGGACAAATAGTATTCTTTTTCATAATTGTGAGATTACGGGTGATTTGTATTTTTACCTCTATTGTTCTGGAGCCCAAGATTTTTTTTTTTTCATAATGCTCAAATAGTTCTTTTGTAATCAAAAAAAAAATCATGAAAATACAACATTAGTTAGTAAATAATTAAGAGACCTTGTGTATTTTGTCATCCTTTTCCTGGCTTTGACATGCAAGAGCCTTACCCCATTCAAAAAATATGTAGTATGTAGCCAGAAAACAAGTTTAGGCACAAAGGGTCAGCCTAAGTCATAAAATGTGATTTCCTTAGTCCTGGATAGATTATGGTCCAGTTATCTGTAGAATATAAATTAGTAATGTCCTATGACCCAGTAATTCCATTACTGGGTTATTCAAAAAATTACATGCATTATAACTTGAAAAGATATATACACTGCTATGTTTATTGCAGAATTACTTACAATGGCCAAGATATGGAAGCAAGCCAAGTGCCCATTGATAAATGAATGTATAAAGAAGAAGTGTATACATGAGATGGAATATTACTTGTCCATAAAAGAGGATGATGTGGAGGGGCACTACGTGGCTCAATTGGTTAAGTGTCTGCCTTTGGTTTGTGTCATGACCCCACAGTTCTGGGATTGAGCCCCAGATCGGGCTCCCGGCTCAGCGGAGAGCCTGCTTCTCCCTCTCCCTCTGCCTCTCTCTCTCTCTCTGAATGAATTAATGAATAGATAAATAAATAAATAATTTTAAAAATAAATTTAAAAAAAAGGATGAAATATTTGCCATTTGGAAAACAGGGTTAGACTTGGAGGGTATTCTACTAAGTGAAATAAGTCAGACAAGGACAAAGACCATATGATGTCACTTATATGCGGAATCTGAAAAAAAAAAAGAATAAACAAGTGCAGAATCAGACCTGGAAACACAGAGAGCAAAGTGATGGTTGTCAGAGGGAAGGTGGGTGGGGGATGGGCAAAATGCGTGGCGAGTATAGGGGCTCCGGTTTTGGAATGAATAAGTCTTGGGAATTAAAGGCACAGCACAGGGAATAGTCAATGGTCTTGTGGTAATGTTGCATGGTGACCGAAGGAGTTACCCTTGCGGTAACTGGAGCATAATGTACAAAGTTGTTGAATCCTCATGCTATGCACCTGGAACATCGTGTGTCAACAATACTAAATTTTTTTTTTTTTTTTTTTTTACTTTAAAAGAAAACATGTAAATTAAAGCTGTCTTCTGCCTGCGGTGTTTCAGTGGGTCCAGGGGACAAAGGAGAGGTGGGAACTGAGCGTGACTGTGACTGTAACCACAGGTCAGTAGAACAGAGGTCTGGAAGGGGATGGGAAAAACGGGACATTCCATATTTTACCGTGGCTGCCAGGATATTGGGATGTGATTATGGAGTCCACAATGGGACCTGGGAGAGGAGACAGGGCTGTGAGGCAGACGGATTGCCTGAACTGCTCTGGCTCACACTTCCCGCCCACCTTCCCTCTCCCTTCCTCTGGCCTCTTCCCCTCCCTGCTTCTCTCCCTTCCCCTCCCCCTCCCTTTATCCCTCACCATCCTGTTCCCTCTGTCTCCCATCTCCTCCCGCTTCCCCTTCCCTCCCCCCCTCCCTCCCCCTGTTCTTCCTCCCCGTCCCCTCATCTCTTCCTTCCCTTCTCCCCGAATCCTCTCCCTCCCCCCCCTCCAGTCCTCTCCCCTCCCGACCCCCCCATCCATCTGAGGATGACTTTCTGAGATTTGTCCCAAACTACACAGCCAGTTAGTGGCAACCTGGCCTCTGTTTCTTCTCCTGTTTTGCGTTTTCTACAATCCACAGTTGATTCCAGCAACTCCCTTCTTCATTTGTAGCATTTCTTATTATTCTTTCCTTGTTTTTAATGCATTCATGTCCTAGAGTGCATGTGCTCATTTGAAGCTAAGTTTCACCACCATTTTTCAAATTGTATGGAACACCTCTTTCCCACTAATACAAGGCATTCCTGAGTAATGAGGAGGAAAAACTTTCCTGAGTCTATTTTTCCAATTAAATAGAAGTTAGGCCATGCAAACAACTTGGACTTCTCTGAGACTGATTCTTGCCAGTTTGGGGAAAAACACCACAGAGAATTGTATCCAATGCCTGGAAAGGCCAATGGATCTAAAGTTGGTGTAAAGACAAGTGTGTGGAGCACTTGGTAATTTAAAATTCAGTCTCATATTCAAAATTCACCAGGGGATTTTTTTTTTTTTTTGGTGTTTTACAAGTGTACAGTTTGAACCAGTGTTACAACATCAATGAGATATAAAAGGTGAACAGTAACATGACAGAGAAGACAAGCCTTCCAGAACTTCTGTGAGAACAGATATAGAGTAATAATAACAACAAAAAGGATACTTTTTAATTTATCTGAATTCCAAGTTATACTAATTATTATAGTAACTGTTTATTTTTGGTGACCACATTAAATTTGTTGGACATCTGCAAATAACAATTAAATGATAAGGTAACACACACACACAGACACACAAACACACACACACACACCCCTCTACCGTATGCCTATATTAAACATTGCAATCCTCAAAGCACTTCAGTTTTTATAAATTAATTTTTCCTCACATTAGAACATGAGAGGGTATGAAATTCATATTAGATTCATTTAACCAAATGGAATGTGGATTATTAAAAAAAAAAACACAGGAAAAATAGTGAGCTTAGATAATTTGGATAATTAGCTAATTTCTACGGCTTGCCATTTCATAGTACCCATCCATCCATCCATCTATCCATCCATTTCTCATACATTCATTTATCCATTTTTTAAAAATTTCTGTGCCTACGTATCTGTATATCTTTTCTCTCTCTAAATAAAAGCAACTCTACATATGAATATGATTTGAATATGCATACATAAAAATATCAATGCATTATACAAACAAGTTAGCCCTTGCCCTCATGGACTATGATCTAATGATCCAATGGCTAGGATAATGCTTGATGAACTTGAATATGGCTATCAGCGTGCTCTTCCAGTGATACTGTCTTCGTGGAATACTGCAGACCCGGGGAAATATCCTCCACCTGATAGCTATGATCCTGGGAGGGCCTCACAGGGAATTACATGCAGGGGCGGGCTCAACTACTGTGGATCGCGAGGTGAGCAAGAGAGTTGACCCCGTGTGTCCTGAAGGAAAAAGCACACACACAGATAAAACATCAACAGAGATGATGTGAGTCCTTTGGATTTTCCTGGTTTTGAAGCACTGTTCCAGCCATCCGTGAGCCACTTGGTCAGGATTTGTTGAAGGAAGGTCCTGTGCACAACAGTCAGGGTCTGCCTTGTCCCTGTCTTGCAGAACTGAGCTCAAAGAAGAGCAAAGGGAATGTGTTCACGTCTAATGTTCATGCAGGCAGAGGAGGAAAGCATCAGGATGGTGGATTTGGGGCCCAGGCACTGAGACGGGTCCCACAGTCAGAGGTGGGGGGGTACCAAAAATAACCTTGGCTTTCTCGTTGGGTCCTTGGGCTGCGTAGGGTCCAGTGGTGAAGCATTCTGAGGTCAGTGGAGACAGAGCAGCATTAGAATAGCCCTTTCATGTTCAAAACTTGTATTCATCCAGCCCTTGGATGAGTTAGAAAGCAGATTGTGAGCAGACAGAACTGTGTGACTTCTACCATTTAAGATTCCCTGGACCGGGGGTTGGCAAACTGTGGCCTTTGGGTCAACTTGGCTCACGCACTGTCTGTGTAAATAATGTTTTATTGGAACCCATTCATTTTTATCTTCTCTATGGCTGCTCTCTTACATGCCAGGAAGGCCTGTGGCCTGGCAAGCCAAACATATTTACGATCTGGCCCTTTATGGAAAAAAGTTTGATAATCCCTGAAGAGGGATAATTACCCAGGTAGGTGTCTCAGCTAGATGGACCCCTTCATGTGTCAAGTTCTGAAGGGACACTAAACCTGGCTAGTCTGCCAAATAAATAAAATATTACAGACCTTCCCAGTCAAAGGCACAGAGTACAGGAAAGAAAGAAAAATAATAATAAAAGGTAATCCCCGGGGACTGATCGCTTCAGCCCCGAAGCAAACTGTGTGCCTCAGAAGAGCCCTTTCTCAGGTGAGCGTGAGACGGTTGGGGACAGGAACCCACTGGAGCTGACAGGAAAGTGGCCTGGGATGGGAGAGGCTGGGGACTCGGGAAGGGGGACCCTGGAACACCCCAGCTCAGCCTCCTCAGGGCAATGCCGGGAGGGAGGCCCCGGCTCTCTGAAGGTCAGCCTTCACTTGCCAGTGCTCTCTGGCTCCCCAAACCCCACTTACATCTGATGTGGGGCAGCTCCCTGTTCGAGAAGCGTTTGTGACTGGAATGTGATCAATGCATTATTAATGCCGGGAACCACTCTTGGGCAATTTTATTCACTCTTGTGCAATCAGACGGGCCTCACAAGAGAAAGGGAAAAGGAAAAGAGAGGACAGAGAAATGGTAGAAAGGAAGCAGGAAGGAAGAGAGAGAGAGGCCAACAGAAAGAAAAAGTGGGAAAGAAAAGAGAAGCTGGCTTTTTTTTTTTTTTTTTTGAAGTGTTTGCCTTCACGACTTCGAAGTTCTTGCTCATTCCATCTGTGCACAACAGAGCCATCCACGGCGAGAAAAAGCATTTCCATATGTGCAAATTAGCATCAGCCTCCCTTAATCGGTGCCGTGGTCCTCTGAAGTAGACGGTGAGCTCGCCTGCCAAACCCACTAATGGTATCCAAATAGAGGCTTTATTGGCTTGAGCCGCTGTGGGGCTGTTCTCCCCTCCAACTCCGAACCGGCCCTTCTCGCTCTCATTCCCACTCTGTTCTAATGGTGTCACTTTGCTCAACTTCCAGTAAACACGAGGCCCCAGCCGCCCCGTTCCCTTAATGAAGGCTCGCGTCCCTCCAGACCTGCGGGCCTCCCTGCTGATGCCGGCAGCCTCCTGCGGAAGAACGGGGCTGTCGCCGGCCCAGCCTGCCTGTCACGGGTTCCACAGGGTGTCCGTGGGCCGGCCACGCCGAGTTTGTCCCAGATCAAAGGGAGCCGGGGAGTCTGGCACCCACTGTGGCCACAGCCCTTCCCTGCTCTGTTCTGGTTCCCCATCCCAGTCTGAGCCTGATCCTGCTCCCTCTGCCCACTCTTCCTTCTTGGCACTTTATTCCTGCACTCATTTATTCAACATACATTTACTGAATTCTTATGAGGTATGAGGAAACAACAGAAGATGGGTCTGTGTCCTTTTCTTATGAAGCATTTACTCTTGTGGGTTTACCAGATGGAGAAGAGATATCAGAAGCTTGGGGGGGGGGGCATTACAAAGTGGCTGAGTAGACATCCCCCCCTTCAAGGTAAGATTGTGGTTCTCCTGCCTTCTTGGAGCCTGTTCCTGTGCCCTCCCTCTCATGCCCCCTTGGGTGAGTGGTGTCTCCTGTCCCAGCTCCGAGCCCCAGGAGCCCATCCCTGGCACTGTCCCCCTTGCCGGGTCCCCGTGAGGATGCTTTCATGCCTGGATGCTCTCATTTCCTATATAAACTCCTTTGGGAAATGTCCAAGGGTCCATCTACTATGGAGTGCATGGGGCAGGTGGGACACTTGGAAGGGACAAGCCCTTAAGATCACTGATTTGGCAACATCCTCCCCCACCCACCAACAACAGATTTTCTCTCCAGCAGGTGGGAGCTCCCCACTGCTTTTGGATTTCTGTCATTGTTTTTGTTGCAGAAGTGAAGTGCCAAGCATACATCCCGGTGGAAAGTAAAACACCCCGCCTGTCTTTCTCCTTTTGTTTTTGTCCTTTATTTCAGTCTGGATATCATGGCAAGGTAAAGGTCGGTCATCTCAAATGCCCCTTGGAGAGGAAGGAGGTCTCATGTGATCAGGGAGACAGCCGAGTGCCAGGCACATCCAGATCTCCTCATTCAGAGATGCTGGGCTGAACTCCAACCACCTTCCTAGCCACTCCTTCCTTTCTTGATGCCATCTTCAGCCTCACTCGGATCGTGGGCCAATAACGGAGGCACGATGCCATGATTTTTCTCCTTGAGAATTACAAAGGAGCATGCCTTCTTCCTCTAGGCATGCTCCTGGATGGGGTCTCCTGCAGGATAACCCTCCCTCACCATTTATCTGCATGGCCCCACATTCCCTTCCATGGGACTCCGTAAAACTGTGGAGAACTTCAGAGAACAATTTAGAGAATTCTGGGATGCATTGGCTGGACACGGAAGGCGGGGCTCAGGCATCTCCTTTTCTTCCTTTCGGACATCTTGCTTTATGGAAAAGGAATCCTCAAGGAAATGCATGAGATGAGACAGCACTTAACCTCAATGAGGCCTTTGGGGAAAAAGATCACATCCTTCTCAGTGCATCAAATTCTGCCCTCCAAGGCCCAGAAGCAGACTGGAGAGCAAGCACTGAGAATGCAGCTGTCGGAGAACAACCCTCAGGCCCATGGGTAGCTGCCGTGCAGAGGAACAGTTACATTGATTCTGTGTGGCCTAGAGAAGTCTTGGGTTGAAGACAAAGAAGCGCTCCGTGACCCTCAGATCTGTCCAGATCTGAAATCGAGCACCCCAATGTGAGCATCACATTATTAGTGTTGTTACGAGAGCGGAGCTGATGGGGTCACTGCCACCCACAACGCACATTCTGGACTCGCGTCCATTTCCCATGACTGACCCTGACACCAGCCCCATGAGGCAGTTATGTGCCCTCACCCACCTCGGACAAATGAGGAAACCGAGTTTCTTTGCAGGGTAGAGCCATGGAATAAGCATTCAGGACTGACAACGAGCAAAGCCACAGTCAAGTGGGACCTACTGCCTTTGAGCTCCAAATCTGTCATTGCCGTCACTCTCCACCACTGATGGTGCGCAAGACAACAGCAGGCAGTGACGGTGGTCTCCAGGACCCCGCCTTCGACAGGCGGCTTAGGTTGGAGCAAGTAGACGTCGCCTCAGAAGGTTCAGAGCCTGGGGCTCGCAGATAAATGCACATCCCCTGATCACACAGCTAGTGCACACATGAGCTGAAGTGAAAGACTCGTGATTTCCAACCTGTGGCCTCTTCGATGTTGTTCCAAGTGGCTCTGCACATGGTTCTCTCTGCCGGAAGCGCTCTTCTCCTCTTCTATGTCCTGTGATGCTTAATAAATGCTAATTTAATCACTACATATATTTAGGGGAAGAGTCTAAACTCAAAACAACTATCAAGTTCTCAATCTCTCATTCCCAGGTGCCTCCCTACGCCGTGCAATTCTTAAGCTGATCTGTAATTCGTATTATCGTTCCTGTTTCTTGACTCAATTATGAACACTTTGAGGGAAGGACTTGGGACTTAAGTGTCTTAAACAGCTCTGTCCCTGGCACAATGTAGATGCTAAGGGAAGGGTCGGAAGGATGGAAGGAAGGAAGGGAGGGACCAAGGGAGGAGCGAGGGGAAGGGAAAGAACGGGAAGGGAGATAAAGGAAAGGTGAAGAAAAGAAAAAAAAGAAAAGAAAAGAAAAGAAAAGAAAAAGCAAAGGAAAGAAAAGAAAAGGAAGAGAAAAAGAAAAATATATACCAAGCTTATTAGGAACCTATTGCCTTAGGATATCTAAATTTTGTCTCTCCCATTGCCCACAAGACTTCACCCCTGGTGCAAGTAGATAACCACACACCTGGTGACCTGGGCATCTCAGATGCGAGAAGGTCCGTGGGGTTGCTAATCTTGGTTCGCCTGGTGGTGTCAGCACCAAAACCACAGCCTCTTGAGCATAGCAGACTCCATATGCTAGCCCCCTAGTCTGCTAAATCACCAGCCAGCCTAAATTTGAAACATTTCTAAAGTGTTATACAATGTTGCAATAATGTTTTTACAAAACAAAGGCTGAGTTACTGGAAGCCATTTTCGACCAATCAGCATCTTTTTGAAAAAGGAGCCCTGATGGTACCACTGGTGACACAGTGTAAAAAAAGTACATGTATGTATCACAGTCAAGGCTCAGCCAGGAAACATCTGCTTTGTAAGTAGGGAAGGCATAGTGAGGGGCTGTGATTGAAGGGGACCAAGACAGGGGACGCAGAATATGAGAGGAAAAATAATTTAAAGTGAGGGAATTGAAAGCATATCGGAGTCAAGTAAGGCTCCAGTCTTGGATGCTAGGGACCAACTCTATGAGACAAGATGATAGATAAGACTTAGGTGCCAGTTAGGACAATTATTTAGTGTCTTAGTTTACGGTCAGACTTTATTCACAAAGGAATCAGATGACTCAAAGCGCTTTGTGCTCTTTGGCTATGTGAACAGTGGTAGTGTCTCTGGAAAGGGAGGGGACAGCTGTGTTCTAGTCTGTGATAGCCTTGGCACACTTGGCATTTTGCACTTAATTCTGGACACTGAGCTTCACGGAGGACCTGCAGGAGCGAATCCTGAGAATCCTGACTGAGATGCAGGCAGCATGAAAAATCAGGACATCTAAAGAAAAAAATAATAATGAAGAACATAAAAGGTCAACCCCGAAAGAAAATACTGACTTTGGGGGATATGAATTACCTTCAAATAAATAAAATAGTATAATTGTATTTTCTCCAAATTTCTTTTCATGGGGATTTCGATCCAAGCTTCCACGTATTTTAAAATACTCATGTCTAAGTAGGTAATTGTATTTGACAGTTAATACTGCAGGGGTGTGCCTCTCCCTCCTTGACACAGCCCTGCTTGTGAGTTCTGCACCCCTGCAGCCTGGTGTAAACCAGGCAGGAGGGTGTGCGCAATGGTCACCCACCTATAGGATTTTTGAATTATTTTTACACAGGTGGGGCTATCCCATGCACAGGTACCCTTGAACGAATTTTTAAGCCACTTTTCAACAGACAGAGCCTTCCATGGAGAGTTCCGTTATCAGTGTGCTCCGCGTGTTTGTGCTAATACCAATGCATGCGTGTACGCATGTTTATATTTACACATGAAGGGATGAAGTATGTGTTCAGAAGATATGTTTGCATGTATACACAGAGACAATACAGGAAGAATGAAATACCCGTCTCTTCATTCTTTTAAAAAACTGTCCACTGTTCTACTGTGTGCGCCTATGTGTGTAACAAAAAGTCTTTAATGGGGGCGCCTGGGTGGCTCAGTGGGTTAAGCCGCTGCTTTCGGCTCAGGTCATGATCTCAGAGTCCTGGGATCAAGTCCCGCATCGGGCTCTCTGCTCGGCAGGAAGCCTGCTTCCCTCTCTCTCTCTGCCTGCCTCTCCATCTACTTGTGATTTCTGTCAAATAAATACATAAAATCTTTAAAAAAAAAAAAAGTCTTTAATGAATGTTTAGGCTGTTGACGGTAGTTTGATTCCACACTGAGCGCTGCCGCCGCTGTGTCTACACACTCATCTTTACACACTGTTGCCATAAAATCGCTATGTCAGGGTGCTATGAACGTCCCCTCTGGTCCGATGGCCATCCTCTGGGCTCCCAGCAGTGCCCATGCCTTGCGCTCAGTTCCTGGTCTGCCCCCACAGTGTTTCCAGAGACCCCGTGACCTCTGCCAATCTGATAGATAAAAATACCTCACTGTAGTTGCCATTTAATTTCTCTTACCACGCATAAGGTTTGCATATTTTCCCACACTTGAGACGTTTCCCACACAAAGACCTTTGTATTTCCTTCATAAACGGCCTGCCCTCATCTTCTGCTCACTGTCTCCTCAACTCTTTGTAAGCCCTTAAATGACTAAGTGCTGAAGAAATGGACCAAGTTTCTTCGCCCCACCCTTTAGAGCATGAAATAATCCGGAAAGTGCAAATGTGAGAGACCACATACCTCTTCTTTTTTCTGTGGACGTGGAGCCGCTCACGGGACAGGGTCCTAGGCCTCTCCTCTCATCTCTACCCCGAGTTGGGGCTGGGACTTAATCAAGCCACGGCCACTCTGGGCCGTCACTCCCCGTAAGGTGGCCACCACCAGCAGGAGCATCACTAGCCCCTCATGATGGGGCTGAGATGCTAACAAGAGGCGTGCAGAAGAATATTTGCACACTGCGTCACTGTGCGTGCTTCTGGGCTGAAGCCTGGCCAGTTGTAGGGGGGAACAGAATGGAGCCGGCTTCGCTTATGTCCATTTCTTCTGGGTTCATCAACAGCTTCCCAGATGTTCAATCACAAAGGCCATGGATGAAGCAAGGCCTTGACTGAGGGACGCCCGCTGGACAGCTATGCACACGAAGCCCCTTGTTGCAACGTGCATCTCTCAGACCTGGTGGTTCAGCGGTGGGGTGGTGACTAGACCCTTTTAGTATCCCTCACCTACCCACCCCCAGCCTCATCCCAGAGTCTGACCTCTTAAAACCTGAGTCTCCTAGGAGCAGTGGTTAAAACCCGCCACCGCGAAGCCATGGGAGGACTCCCGCTACTTGATTCACCCAGTCCTCACTGGGCAGAGGTGGGTTCTGAGCAGAGCAGCAAACCATGGCCTAAGTCTGAATCTCGGTTCCAGCTCTCCGTGTTTCAGGACTTATGAATTATTAACGAGCCCTCTGTTTGTAATGCTGGGCTCTCCGCTTCCTCCAAATTAAATTACCGAGGGATATATTTGATTATAAACATACTTAGTAAATGTTTTCATTGTTGCTTTCTGTAGCTTCCTTTGTACTAAAGTGTTATAATGTCAAAAAGTCAACCGCAAACATCTACAGCCTGCCGTGGAAAACCATTTAAAGCAAACTCTGGGCAAATTAAGTAATCAGAAACGAAAACCACTTTAGGACAATAGAGAATACAATTTGTCATCTCTCAAAAAAGGGGGGTCCTTCTTCCAGCAGCTGAACATTTCTGGAAAGAGGACTGAAATTGACATATGAAATTGGAGTCAGGGTCCACAGTGCTTTCTCTGTCTACTTTTGTTGACCTTGAACAAGGCAAGCTCCCTCCGTGCCTCTCTTTATTCATCTGCTAAGTGGGAGTAATAAGTTGGTGTTAACTACTCCATAAAGGCTCTAAGAAAAGCAGTTGGACTAGCTTTACGTGATCACCAGACCTGAATTCTAAAGGAAACTAAAGAAAGTTGGAGAGATGCACTTGACCAAACAGTGAGCAGTGACTGTGTGCTAACAGGGCCATCTGCCATGGGCTTCATGGGTTCTATGCAGGAGTATCACATGGTCCCTGTCTACTAGGAGCTACCATGCCATGGAGAGGCACATGCACAAAACCATCCTCAGGACTCGGGCACCTGGGTGGCTCAGTTGGTTAAGCCTCTGCCTTCTGCTCATGTCATGGTCTTAGGGCCCTGGGATGGAGGCCTGTGTTGGGCTCTCTGCTCAGCAGAGAGCCTGCTTTCCCCACTCTATCTCTGCCTACTTGTGATTTATCTCTCTGTCAAATAAATGAATAAATAATTCTTTAAAAAAATCCTCACGATTCAGTTAGGAAGTCTAGCTGTGTACATACAAATCAACCATTCTCAGCAAAGAAGATAGTTTTACACTGATTATGCTGGGGAGGAAAGGGGCCTCTGGAAAAGAAGTCCACCTCTGATTTGATAGTGAAGGGAAAGATGATAAGGATGCTCTTGGGTGGAGAAGGAGGGCAGAATTGTCATGGAAAGGGAGTCAGTGTGTGCACAAACCTAAGGTTCTGGGGAGCCCTGAGTGGCAGACCTGCCGGCGCAGCAGTGGCATGTGAGGGTGATGTGGAGAGAGCAGAGCTGAGCGGGATCCGCCGGGACTGGCTCTGGGGGCCTGGGATGCCACCTTGAAGATCAGATTCTCTTGTATAGCTAATGGGAACCACTGGGATCTTTAAGCAAGATTGTCGTCACAACTCTGTCATTTAGAAGGATAACTTGATGAAAACTAGCAGCGGTGAAATGGAGAAAGAACGGGTTGGGGAGCCAGCGAGTCCTGAGTTTAACTTCTTAGCAGCTGTGTCACAGGAATGCAGGGTTTACCCACTTTGTGCCACACTTCGTTCATCTGTGCTGTGGAGAAAACACCACCCTTCTGAGCTGTTGTGGGGATAAATGAGACCATATGGGTAAAATGTAAAGTCCCGCACCTCACACAGAAAGAGGGGACTATTAGTTTTTGTCTTCCTTTCTCTGTGGAAAGTCTGATCTATTGTTCCCCAGTAACGAGAAGAGGAAAACCCTAAGGACAGACAGGAATAGGGTGAGACTGCGTGAGCACGCCTAAGTCACGTTTCCTTTCCCGGCCTCAGTTTCCCCAAACATAAAACGAGAGGTTTGGAGCAGATTTCCTTTGGAAGACTCATCTAGCTCTGATTGCGTGTCATGAGAGCAAATGGGCATGTGGGAGGCAGAGCATGTTTAACAGGACCAGAGTCCAGGGGCCCTTCTAAGACCCTAGCATGACGAATGGCATTTAATACAGGCTACAAAGGCACCAGATGCAGACTTTAATGAAAAGAAAATGGTGTTTCCATATCATTACAAATTAACTCCATCTATCTGCGCAGCCTGTGGTGCTGAAGTCATAGTTTGAAATTCAGTGACACTTATGGTTAACACATGGTGTTTTATTCATTTTTTTCCTCATCAAACATTTACTGAGCACCTACTAATGCCAAGAACCATCCTGATCCCTCAAATACCAGGATGAAAGAGGTTGTCTTTCAATGCAAGTTAACTACTTCCCCAACCTCATCAGAACCCCTGGAAGGCATTGGTGGTGTTTCAGCCTATGGTGGTGGGTCCAGTGTAGTGCCTATAGGATGGTAAGGCAGTCAAGGCACAGTTGCTGGTCATGGGGGTAGACATGGGGCTGGACATGGGGGTGGTTGTGGGGGTGGATATGAAGGTGGTGGCAATAGGGCTGCTGGTGGTCCTGTCATGGGTGTTGTCCTTGCTGGTGGCACTAGTGGTACAGGTGACTGTTGTTCTGCACAGCTAGCAGGTGCTCATGGTTGTGGTGCGGGTTGCATTGGTGAGGATTTCATTTCAGGCCATTAAGAATTACTTTGTTGTTCTTATTGTTGTTGATGCCAACTATTTTTAAATAACCATAGTTGTTTTTCTTTTCCACAAATGAATACGTATTTGTTGAAACACAATATAAAAGTGCCCGAGAGAAGGTGAAAACCACCCACAGTCACACTACCAAGATTTTACTAGCGTGATCACAGTGTAATGCCATTAAGCTTTCGATACACACACTGTTAAGTGTGCATGTGTGTTTTATAGACAGCATACTGTTTAATAACCTGTTTCTTGATTCTATCACATCATTCCATTTCCCAAATTACAAGAACATAAAGCAGAGACATCATTCCTATTTAATCATTCATTTCCACGCCCAATCTTAAATACGTCCTATGATTCCACTGTCAGAAACTAATACTTGAATTCACCAATGGTTGAGTATTTACTGCCTAAGGCAGAGTGGTGGGTACAAACTCTAGAAGGGAAGGATGGAGTTTCCAGTTGAAGCCCATTGAGACATGGGTGGCATTGGGGTGGGTTCCTTTATCTCTCACAGAGACTCAAGTTCTTCTTCCACAAAATGGGGGTAAAATGTCTACTTCCTAGGGCATTTCAAGACTTAAATATAACGTTGTATATAAAACTCAAAGCCTGCTGACCTAGACATGGGGGATACCTAAGGAGACTTTCCCTTTCCCCTCATATTCCTTTTCCCACCCCTTATTGGGTCACTTGCTTTTAGCCCACTCATTTGGAAAACTGGCTGAATCATTAGTAGAAAGAAGTTCATCTTCCAACTCAGGAGAAGAAATACCAAATGGACCTGGAAGTTCTAATCTTTCCATGGTTACTACTTTCTTGTTTTTTCTCTCTCTCTGTCTCTGCCCCCTTCTACCCTTCTGCTGTCCCCTGCATGGCTGTGGGGACCTGAGTGGCATTTCTCTCTGCCACTAGTGATGTGAGGGCAGGGAGGGGGTGCTTCTCCTTTACTTTGGCCAGTAAATGGGGAGATGTGCTTTTATCTTACCTTGTATGGTGAGTTGGGACTCAGAACGCATTTGTCTTTTTCTCCAGGGAAACAGTATTATAAGTGACAGCTAGATTCCCAGGATAGCCCTCTATAGCCACTTTCATCCACAATGTCCCTGAGGTACAATGTAAACAAGACTGTTTGGCTCAATCTAGTAAGTGCTGAAGCCAGATTGACTTTAAAAAGGACTTTTTACTCTTTCAAGTGATTACAATGTGGTATAACACACATCACCACAGAAAAAATATTCATGGTAAAAGAGAAACCTGAATGTAGGGTGCCTTTATGGTGTGGAAGCTTCCAAGATGTGGTTGGATCTGATAAGAGTTCTAAGGACAGGTGTGGGGAGGAATGATTTTCATGCTTGTACAAAAGCAATGAGTGTAGAAGGCATGAGCATATCCTGGGAATGAAAGCAAAGCCAAGTGAGGAAGGAAACATGAGTCTACAAAGGATATGGAAGGAAATCGGGATGAAGGGTGCCATGAGATCAAGGAAGCCTTTGGATTCCATGCAAGATGTGTGAGTATTTTATTTTGGAAGCATGCTTCATGAAGATGGTCTGCAGATCATTTCCATCTACAAATCTCTCGTAACATGCAGATCCATGTCCTCGCCCAACCTTCCAAATCAATACTGTATAACGGTAGGAGGAAAATGTATTTCTGAGCTACCACAGTTCCACGGACACCAAATTGGGTGGACTTGCCTTCTGAACAATGGTGAGCCCTCGCGGCCATTGTGTGGGGGAATTGCAAAGTTGGTGGTAATTTACTGTAATTCAGTTAAGACTCATTTACACTGCAGAATATTCTTGGAAGAGTCTTCCTGGACCATACCCCAAGAATGGCCTTGGAGTTAAAATTTAAGTGGAAAAATCCTTTAATTTTCATAACAACCTACTGAGGGAAGAATTCTAATTTCTATTTTACAAATGCAGAACACTGGGTCAAGTTTACAGGGTCTAACCAAAGCTAAGCCTCCTAAGGAGAAAAGTCTATGAGCCTATGGTCTGTGCTTCTCCTGTTGGTTAGACTGATCTGGATGTCCAATCAAAACCTTTTTTTTTTTCTTTTTCAGTTGAGGAAATGGAGATGAGTGAACTGATTCCCACATCCCTGTGCCACTGCACTCTGTCCCTCTACTCTCCATGGCTGCCTCTCTTGGGTTTCCACTGGACCCTCTTTCAGTAAGGGGGAGACTCTCCTCCTCTGACCCCTGGCTGCCTGCTGAATGGTAACAAGCCTGGTGACAAAGAGACACTGACCATGGTCAGTTCCTGCTCATCATCTCAGCAGGGGGAAAAAAAAAAACCCAAACCAAAAACAAACAAACAAAAAACATGGATTATGCAGTCCCTGTTGTCCTCTCTTTGACTTAGTGTCTTGGGTTCCAGGGTGAGAGACTATTCTTTGACCAGATTTCTATAAATGAACTTGGTTAATGAGAAGCCCAGATATGCTCATAATATGTATCAATTAAAGATGTTTTGGTTGGCACTTGGAACTCTGAATGCAAATCCAAAACCTCCCCCCAAAAAAACCAAAAAACAACAACAACAGCAACAACAAAAAACCAATTTAACTTAACTTAATTACAAGAAGAGAAAGTTAAAAAAGAAAAAGAAAAAAAAAGACTCAAATAAAGTGACTTCTACCAAGTATCCATATGACGATAAGTATAATGATCATGAAGTTACATCCAACCATGAGGGGTTCTTCACCTCAGTGCCACCCAACTCTTGCTTCTGATGTGTGAGAACCCACCTTCTTGACTAGTAGGTAAATAATGCATGTTTTCAACTTCGATAAATAGGTTCATCCAGTCCCTACAACTGATGACACTGTTGGGGAAACATGATGCACTTTAATAAACCCACTCTTTAGTCAAATACAGCAAAATCCCATTATACCATTTTTCCAGAGAGAGGGAAATGAAAATACATTAAGCGGGAAATATCATGTGTGTGGCCACCCAACTGTGTCTTGAAAAGATAAATGTTACATACAGGAAAAGATTAGAAGTGTAATGATTAAATATGGACACCCATGAGAGCCCATTGGAGGAGGAGAAGGGAAGGCACTAATTCATAGCCCTCTATATGTATGTGACTGTCCTAATGATTTTATTAATGCAGAGACATGGAAGGCAGTTGGAAGTCAGTGATAGGATGAGACAGGGTTGCTTAGCATCTAGTTTGTCATTTCTCAAGCATTGTCACACGGGACACATCATCTGAGATCCCCGAGCCTCCTTTGACGCACATGTGAAAGGGTTTAAAATACCCCCATTTCTCAAAACAGGCACCGCTGATGGTCTTCATTCCCCCCGGACCTCTGAAATCAGATTGTCTGTCATTTACCGAAAATACCTAGACGCAAAGAGTGATGCATTTGAGAGTAAGCTTGCTTCTTTCTTGACCTCCAGAAGCAGTTGGTATGCAAGAATTAATACCTAAATGTGCTTTTCTGTGTTTACTAGGAAGCATAAGAAAGTCACAGATCACTTTTCATTGTTGAAAGGGAAGGCTGCTGGAAAGATTATCTGGACACCGGTGCACAGGAGCAAACAAGGTCTGTGAGCTCAGTGGCAGGCTCACACCAGCAGCCTGTGACTGTGGATTTCTAATGTATCGACAGCCTTTGGGTCTTGCACCCACGTCACAGAGGAACTTGCCACTCATCAGCCTGGAGTCCACTGATGTTGCCAGGACGTACTGTGCCTTTTGTGAACTCCATCACTGACCTTTCCATAACCAGTCAGCATATCCTTCTTGCCTTCATTCTCAGAAACTTCTGGTAGGTTTAGGGTGAGACTGAGACCTGTTCTCATGCTGACACAGCTCCAGGTGACCAGCCTATGTTCCTAGGAGCAGCAGCTCCCACCTCCCTGGAATCATCAGAGGCTGCTGATATTTGCCCAAAGAAACCATGAACGATGGAGTGGCCAAGAAGACTGAGCACCATTCATGAATCCATGCCCTTCTGCCTGGCCTCCCAGTTCCCTTCTCAGAAACTGCTCTCTGGTCTCCTGCCTCTGTCTCGGTAAAGATCGAATGGAGCTCCTGGGTTTGGCATTTAGGACATGTGTGCCACATGCAACATCTGTTATTCCCCCCATCATTAAGGATGCCTGTTGATATGGAGGGAGACTCATTTTAGAAGCCCCGTTTTTGACATCACTAACCACTGTATACCAGGGCACTAAACCCCTAACAGGGCTTCAGGCTGAGCAATGATGTGGCTAGTGTGGCTTGGCTCTGGAGGGCCTGGGAGCACCTGGGGCCTTGGGGTGCCTCAGCAGTTCTCAGCCAGGGAAGACTTTGCTCCCTTGGGTACCTTCAGCAATTTATATAGACACTTTTTTGTTGCCGCAGCTTGGTGCATGTGTGTGTGGGGGGCAGATGACATTGGCATTTGGTGAACAGAGGTCAGAAATGCAGCTGAATGAGTATCCTGCCTGCAGGGCCCAGAATAGCCCCCCATGACCAAAAAAATGATCCAACCTCGAATGTTTATCTTGTCAATGTTGAGAAAAGAGGTCTAAATAGATAATTACTTTTTTTCCTCAAAAGCTTAAAAATCATTTTATCAAACAAAAACTTAGAATTCATACAAAAATGAACCAATGTGATTTTTTTTCTTGCTCTGTATCTGCTATATTCTCTATGATAGAATTTGCATAATATGATTAGATGTATTTTATGTTACAAATATGTATTTTGTCTGAAATATGTATTCTATGTTATAGACAGTATTTTATGTCATAAATACATGTTGAATATCATCATTTGTTGTAGTATAATTATATAAATGATAATAAAATGATACCATGATATAGAATGATTCAATACACAACAAAATAAGTAAGGAAGGCATAATAGGGGTAATAGAATGCACAAAGAAGAAAGAGATGGTCTACTGAAAACTTCAGGGTAAGAGTGCAGGTTATACCCATAGACAAGTGTGGGCAAGCCTTCCTGTTGGTCATGGTTGTCCAACCACCCACGGGAAAAACACCTGGGCTCTGTGTCAATTTCTGGACCCCACTCAGACCCACTGAATAGAATTATTGGGGCTAGAGCCCAAGATTCTGCAGAAATTCTTCAGGAAATTGCAATGTTCACTGAAGTCTGAGAACCATAGTACCACCCCTTCAGGAAATAAAACATCTTTGTATCTAGAATCCCAAATGATGTCAGACTCAGCTCTGAGCAGTGGGCAGGGAAGGTCCAATGATTAGGTGTATGGACAGTGAAGTTTAAGGTTTATCTCCCTCACCAGGGCCAGGCAGTATGTTCTAAGTGTTCTGGAAGACTGGCACTCATGCCATTCTGCTCCGTTGCCACAGAGTCACTCGTCTGAAGGATAATGAGGGACTGTTCTACATCTCACCCAAATGTGTCCACCATCTTCTGAGAAGAAGGCACACGGTTGACTCTCTATCAGTATTTACAAACCAGAAAATGGTCATATGGATCTTAAATTGCTGATGAATCAGGCAGTCTTAACTCTCCCCACTTCTGACTGGAGAGCAAAAATCAAATCAATTACTCATAAATACTTGTGATAAGATTAATTTAATTTTTTTCTTAAACAAAGAGGGTAAATTAAAAGAATCAGCTTGCTTCTTCCCACACTGTAGTGACAAGATTAAAAATTAAATTTATACATATTTCATTTCTACATAATAAAGCCTTTTTGCAAAAAGAAAAAAAATACCACAGTTCATCTAATTAAATCAAAGAAAATTGCCTGCAGCGATGCTACAGTATTACAATTAAGCCACTGCCAAAACCAGCCCTCAGAATTCTTAAACACTACTCAGGGTTTAAATTCCAAATCAGGTTTTAGTGGGTGTGTAAGTATGTGTGTGTGAATTTGGGGGGTGACTTTGGGGAAATGTAGAGTCTTTTCCTCTGTCGGTGCACAAAGGTGAGGAAAGGATTTTCAAACATCTTGGAATCTCTGATACATTGAGGACAACAAGATCTAATTTGCATTTAAAAAAAAAAAACTCAGACTAAAGTTTAGGAAAAGTAAAAAGTCAAGAGTGTTCACCCTTTTGTCTTGTTTTGTTTTATTTTTCATCTCCCAAAGAGTAAAAGCATTACAAAGTTGGAAGTTAGATGCTTCCAATAAAAACCTTGACAATAGTATGATTTCTCAAAGTCTGAAGATGGCTTGTACCGCGATAAAGACACCGTCAGCGTGTGGTCCCAACCTTTTCAAGAACTGCGCAGTCCAGGTACCACTAGAAATGACACCCAATGACACTTCGACTTCAACTCAGCCTGGGTTTGAAGAGAGCTGGCTCACGGCTCCTCACAAAGACTTCATTATTCTGAGGATAGACAGGTTGGTGGAGGTGACCATGGGCCCCCCAGGGGCAAAGAAGCCCGGCATACAGCCCCCACCTTCCTGCACACAATATGGTCTTCGGGAAGTTCCCAATTTGGTTTCTGATGACATTCTGGCAGGATTGAATTTTGTTCTTGGAAGTCAGGCCCTGGAATGGGGAGAGGCTCACACGTGCTGGCCTGAGTCCTGGTTTTGGTGAATCATTCATGCCTTCTTTTAGGTCAAAATGATGTTCCATGACAGGTGCTGAGCAAATGTTTACTGAATAGACATTTCTTTCAGCAGCAGCTTGGCAAGCAGTGTCATGGGCCTGGAATAGCCTGTGAGGGTCACCACATTCTCCGTTCCTTCTGGCTGGTGGAGGGCAAGTGTCTGTGCTTGGGGACCATGTGTTTACTTGGAAGCTGAGAGTTCTCTGTCAGTCACAGCAAGAACCAGCTTCCAGAGGGCTTTTTAAAGTCTGTCCCCGAGCACCTTGTCATTTGATCTTGGCAATGTCCCCGGGGATGTGTAAGAAGTCCACGACTGTTTATCTGAAATCCCCCAAACCAGAAAACTCTGAAAGCCAGATGTTTGTTCATAAATTTGGCATAAACTAATGTGGCAGCAAAAACTGAACAGAACAAACGTGATATTATTTATGATCTTCATGTCGTCCGCAGAATGAAAACAAGCATAGATTTGGCAGTAGAAATATTGATGAGTTTAATTATGGGATGCCCTCCCAGCCCCCCTGGTAGTGCACATGATATATGGGATACGTGCCCATTACCTGCACGAGGTGTGGATTGCTGTATACAACAAAGGGGCCCCAAACTCAGCAAATAAAAACGCATGCACTTATCATCCAGTCCTGGTAGGCCAAGAATCTATATGACTTATCTGGGTGGTCGTCTGCTCGGGTGTCAGGAGGCTGTAGTCATCCATGGTCTCTCACCTGGCCACAATGGAGGCCACCCTCATCTTTGACCGGGACTGGATCCTCTTCCAAAGTGACCCATGTGGTGCTGGCAGGATTTAGTTCTCACAACGCTGGACTGAGGACCTCAGCTTCTTGCTGGCCATTGGTCCATTCCTTCCCAGGTAGCCTGCTCCATCACAACACTCATATATGACAGACCAGAGAGAGAAACACCAGGGGGATGGGAGTTCGAATCTTTTGTGACCGAATCTTAGAAGTGATCCCACCTCTGCTCTCTGTATCCTGTCCTTAGATGGGAGTCCTAGGTCTAGCCCTCCCCAACCCCTGCCCCCGCCAAGGGAAAATGACTTCACAAGGGCACAAACACCAGGGGTGTGGGGGTTGGGAAGCCATGTCACAAACCGAGGGACCCACATTCTCACCCCTAAGTTCTGAACAGTTAATGTTCTAGATTTCAAGACTTATGGGGGTGAGTAAACGCATGAACTCCAGTCCTCCCCTGCTTATCTTTTGCTCTCCTCATGTGACACGCTCTAACTCCATCTTCGGAACGGTTAAAGATAGCCTAGTGGAAACGGACACACTCTGGAGCTCCCACAGGCCTCAGCCTGACTCTGCATTCCATCACTCACAAACTGTGTGACCATGGGCGAGGTGCATAGGGTCTCTGAGCTGCGGTTTCATCCTCTGTAAAAGTAAAGACCAGGCTACTCTGTTGGCGTTGTTGCCCAGGGGGTGCGTGTGTGAGCATGTGTAGAGGGGTCCAGCCTGGCCTTGTGGATGGCAGGCACTCGGTGAGTGGAAGCACCTTCACCTGTGAAGCTCCTCTAACCTTTGCTCTCCCTCCCTCTGTGTCCTGCGACGGTCTCGAGGGGCAGGGAAGCATGGTCACCCCAGTTTACAGATGGGGAATTGGAGGCTTAGACGAGGCTGAGAGATTGGCCAAATACCCCTGTCAGAACCACCACTTGAGGTTAATTTAGGAATCTGGTTATGAGTTTATTTTTTGTTTCCGTGACCAGAATATGAGCTCCATAAGAGAAGGGACCTCAGTGTACCCTTTCCTGCCCCTTGCCCAGCACCCCAACTCCTAGCTTCACAGGGTCATTGCTTTGCTAACCTTTGTTTGAGAAATCAGTGCATGAGCCCAACTCTTCCTCCCCAACCTGTTCCTCACTGGGACCCCACGGTCAATCTGCAGTGGACACTGAAGCCTGTGGCACTACTCAGTGACCTCGAAGTACATTAGTATTCATTCACTCATTCATTCATTCACTCATTCATCGTTGGATGCTAGTTCTGGGACAGTCTGATACAAGAGAATGTGTCTTAAGCCTCACAAATTCAGGAACTTTTAAAACGGCTTTCAATGACCTTCAGAAGCCCATTCATGGATCCCAGGGATGTGAGCCCCAATGGCAGGGAGGCATTTGGATAGAGAGTGTCCCACTTTCATACGAGTTAGTCTGCACCTAACCAGCATTGCTTTTTTCTGAAACACAAACCCACAGCAGTGAAATAGGACAGAATTTGATATTCAATTTGCCCTGTCTTCCTGGCCTCGAGGTTGGCTTTTAGGACCGACTGTGGTTACCGACTGCGGTTACCTTCCCTCCCTCCAACTCCAGCCCTGGGAGAACACAGTCCATTGTGGACAGCTTCTCTTCAGCAAGATCTGAAGACAGGCTTTTGTCCATAAGGGCTCCCTTCTCCACCCCGTCCCCTGTTCTAAGGCTTGTCACCCTCCTCCACTTACTGCCTGCACAGTTTCCCTCAGGGATCTTTCTTTGGCTCCAAACCCAGGGAAGTCATACCTAGCAGAGATTCCCAGGCAATGTGTGCTATACCACGAGGTTCGGGTGTAGGAAGGAAGGGCCCGTCACTCTCGGGCCCTTTGGTCTGGGGATCATGGGACAGTGCTGTAGGCAGCCACCTGGCTTCCCCACCTACTAACCCTAAATGACTCGGGCATGGCTTCCGGTGCCAATTCTTATTATTATTAAAAATACTAAGACCTAGGGCGCCTGAGTGGCTCAGTCGGTTAAGCACCTGCCTTACCTCAGGTCATGGTCTCAGGGTCCTGGGGTTGAGCCGTGCATCAGGCTCCCTGCTCAGTGGGGAGCCTGCTTCTCCCTCTGCCTGCTGCTCCCCTGGCTTGTGCTCTCTCTCTTGCTCTCTCTCTCTCAGATAAATGAATAAAATCTCAAAAAAAAAAAAATACTAAGTACTAAATTCTGAATATTTACCATGTGGTTAGGTGCTTTTCTTCCATGACCGCAATACTCCATTTTAATCATTAGTCATGGAATTTAATATTGTTGGCCTGTCCAACTTAAAGAAAATCAGTTTACGGGACTTTCCCAAAACCACAGAGGCACTACCTATCAGAACTTAAAACACTGGCATTATGATTCTAAATCTATGCCTGTGTTTAACCACATGGTAGCCTGATCTGTCTTCTTTACATTGTCCATGATCTACTGATAGGAGCGTTCTGTGAGCAAAGGTAACTATGCCATAAAACAGAAGGTCTCGTAGGAGAGGGTTAATGAAATGCTGTCAGCATTCAGAAGAGGAAAGAGTAATTTCCGGGTAGGTATCAAGGAAGGCTTTCTGGCAGATGTGGCATCAGCTCTATAAATCTGTAACACAGTGTCATGAACACTCAGGCTCTACAGCACCCCAAGCCCCACCTGCTCCCTCCTCCATCAATGTAGCCCTTCTTTCTTCTCCTCCTCCTGCTGTTCAATCTCTCCCATTTTTTGGGCCAAACCAAGACCTTGTATTTTCTGGGATGTCCCTCTGAAAAAAACACAAGAATTTCTACATAGAGGTAAGTCCATGTGGTTTGAAGAATCATTAGAAATTACACCTATCCATCTGAAATTGTGTGGCTATTGTCCATGGATGTATCTCAGGGAGCAGTAGGGTGTAGAAGGCCAGTGGGTTAGTGCCTTGGAGGACCAACCATGGATAAAGGCCTAAAAGATTTTCTTGGCAGCAAGAAGAAAAAAAAAAAAAAAATCAAAGAACCAGGCATGCTGGTATGGGCATGCCATCCGTAACGGCTGGTTCCTGGAAGAGTTGGGAATAAAGCCTGGGGACGTTGCCCTCAGCCCCATGGGTGAGGTCATAGACATCTGCTTGGATTACCATAGTGTGCTGCATACTACCTGCCTTGTGAAACTGTATGTGGTAAGTTACTTTGGAAATTCTTTCATTCTGTATCTGGGTGACCTTGTACCTTACGATCTTTGAGATTCAGGCCAGGAGTATGTATTTTGATAAAACTTTGTAGATGATTCTGAGACATTCTATCAGATCACAAAGTCTGTTCTGGAGTGAGAAGGTAAGTGTCATGCTTCAATCATACCCAGGAACATGGGTGCCTGAGTGGAGATACCTCCGGTGCCTAAACCTGCATGTGATACCAGTGGATCTCGGGCTCTAGTGTGTGGAGATCAAACCTCGTTGTCTGGCATTTTTCCCCTTTTAAGCTTTTATCAGGTCATTGTTCACCTGCTCCTGGAATGGGACAATTTGTCAGTCACTGCCACAAGGAAGAATTTTCCCTCAGCGATCAGAATTGGGAAGAAGGACCCATTGCTGTTAGCAATAGAGAGAGGATGAGAAAATGCAGCTCCAGAGACACAGAGGCTTCTGGTCAAACCTGAGCCTTTCTCACAGCCTGGAGTTGAGAAACACGACTGTCCACTCAATCTCCCGCCTGAGAAGTATCTATAGCAGCTGGCTCCTGGTGGACACAGAACTGTCTTCTCAGCTTTTTTTTTTTTTTTTTTTCCCTGGGTCATGACACTAAAATAAAACTTTCTGGCCAAACTGATAAAACAAATCACAGCAGTGAGGTTCATATTTTGTTGTTCCAGAATGGCTAGTTGCGATCATGGTCATTGTTTTACTAATTTAATCTTCTCGTGAACATAATTATGAGGTCATTTTGCCCAACATCACCAAGTTACACATGGAGAGACTGAGTCCTAACTGAGATCCCCTACCCAGTCAGTGACCTGTGCTGTCAGAGTCACCTGTGCTATATGGTTTCCCAAAGAAGATAATTGGTTGCAAGTCCCTGAGCAAGACGACAGTTGGTGAAACAGACCAGATGGGACCTAGACAGAGAGGCGCTGAGGACCTTCTACCAAAACTATGCATGTCATGGAAGAAGCAAGACAAGAAGCAACAAGGGACCTGAGACACAGCCTTCTGGACTTAATTTGCCACAAGAAGATACATTCAATAGTAGGAGGTAACATACAAATTATCATGTGTTTGATAATTTTGGAAAAACCACTGTCTGTGGAACAAAGTACATCACATACATTTTCTTCACTTGTCAGCCCATTAGGAGCTCTTGCTCCCACTTTCTAGTTGAGTAATGAGGTTTCTAGGGGTAAAGTGACCTGCTGTAGCCACTGAGCATGTCATTTAGAGGGCAAGAATTCAAACCCAGGGCTATCTGGGTGCTTGTCACCCATTCTTTCCATGCCGGTCACATTGCTTCCTTCATGCAAACTGGCACGTGCATACTCAAAGGTCATAGGAAAGGAAGTATACCAATCTGGGAAAATTTGGAAATCATGACCATTCTATTTCTTCAGAAAGCAAGAATTTGCTGGAGATGAGTGAGGACTAAAAAATCCAGAGAGTTTGAATGTTTCTCATATAACAATAAACCATCTGTGGTTTTGCTGTGAGAAGTGTTTATTCATTACTCAAACACTTACTGAGTAGGTACTGTATATTAGCCGCATGGCGAGACCTTAGAAAGATCAGAGGGGAATTGTTCCAAGGTTCTGCCTCCCAGGAACTCAAGACCAAGAAAATAAGACCTGGAGATAATGTAATTGCTCTTAAAGATTTCATCATACTTCGCTGCTCATTGCCGTGTTGCTTGCTTCTTCTTCCTGTGGAAACTGTGTTGTCCTTACCTCATTGACTTTGGGTTTGGTCAGTAGGATACGGGAGACATAAAATATACCATCACCAAGCCAAAACTTTCAAATGCATTCCAAATTTTTCCCATTTCTCTTCCGCAGTCTGACATGATGATGGTGACTCCCAGGTAAATACTGCTCCAACTGCCTAGGATCCAGAAGGAGGAAACTCTTGGAACAGAGCTTTACCTCACAGAGCTGCATCCTAGAGCAGAGTCAACCTGCATCCTACAGAGACTCTAAGTGAGAAATGAATACTGCTCTACATTACTGAGACTTTGGGGTTGTTTGTTATAGAAGGAAAGCTAACAGATGGTGAGGACACGAAAATTACACCAACCAATTCTAATACAAGGTGGAAACTGATGAGTTCTAAGAGAAATATAGTTTTTTATAGTCTATAGAAAGAAATAGATTGTTTTTGTGGATAAAAAATCAGGAAGGAAGGCCCTACGGTGATGTGAGGCAGACACAGCTGAGCAGAAATTGAACGTGGCAGTAAGGTTGAGCAAGTTCTGATGCTGGCATGAGTCCGGGGTTAGGGCAGGAGGTTAGGGAGAGGTCCGTAGGGTTAGAATATTGGATAAAAACTTGTTTCTTCTTTGTTACCCTGTGAATCCTTTAGGCCTGCACTCATTTTGGCGGACTACTGTGTATGTATGGAATCTCAAGAACTAGGATCATAATGGACTCCGTTCTCCCCCGAGATGTTCCAGTGGCATGTACGATGTGATGTACATTGGACAGAGATCTGGGGGCCTCCCCCGGATTCACAAGTGAGGGGAAGCAATGAGACAAGATACAGGAAGAGCTGAGCTTATTGCTATTCTTAAGATTAAAAGGCTTTGTGATTTTGGATTATGTTCTTCTGCTGCCTGACCCCAATTCCCTCTCCCATTTACCTAGGCGATGGAGGAAGAATCTCTAAGGATGCTTTCAACTCTGGAAACTCCGAGCTGTTAAGGTTTCATTTTCATGAAAGACGCCAATGTTAGGTTTGATTTCAGCTGCCAATTAAGTGTCACATCACACACACATATAAGGTTGCTATGTTGACCCAGACAATGGAAAACATCAGCTTTGTCTATGATAAAGGTCTCCCAGTTAATTGCCAGTCTCCTCACTCCCCTGGGTCTTATTCTTTCACATTCATGTTAACCTTAAATTTCCCTCTGTCATTTCTTAAAAACCTGTGTGTGTTCTTCAGAGAGCTTCTGTTTCTCTCACTCTTTAAATCTTAACTCTTTACAAACAAATGCTGAATCCCATATACAAGGTCTTCCATTTCCATCTTTCTTATTTCCCTCACTCATTCAGACAGAACCTTCAGTTTCTCATCCTAGGACTCTTTCCGAGATGTCCACGCTGAAAGCCCGAGTTATTCCTGTCTTTTAACCCTTATCTTTCAGAAAATTCTGTTGTGATGTGCACAGGGTGTTATACGTAACTAATGAATCATTGAACACTGCATCAAAAACTAACGATGTACGCTATGGTGGCTAGCTGAACATAGTAAAAAATTAAAAAGTAAAATTTAAAAATATGCAAGAAAATTCTGCTGGTGCTGTGTTTAAAATATGCCCCAAATTTCAGTTATTTTCACCAACTCCAACATGACCTCTGCACCCTCTCATCAGTAGTGACTGTAGTCTAACCAGCACCCCTGCTTGCCCCTGGTCCCCACTAGTAGCAAATGTGATTTGGCAGCTACGGCAATGCGCTGCTCAGATCTTCTGCGGCGTAGTCAGTGGATGATCCCAGAAGCTGTTCCTCCAGACCCACCACCATATTTGTGCCAAGGTTATGCTTTTCAGAGGCGGTCCCCAGCCCATGACCAAGCACACTGGAGGGACTAATGTAGCACCACTCCTACAAGGGGTAGGACTCCACCAATTGGTGGCTTGGCTCAAAACAACCACTGGTTTGGTAAATTTTTCTTAGAATAATCCAAGCATTAAAGAGGGCATGTGATGTGATGGGCACCAGGTATATATGCAACTGATAAATTATTGAACACTACATCTGAAAACTGTTGTACTATATGTTGGCTAATTGAATTTAAAAATAAAAAAGAATAGTCTAACTCTCTTCATATCCAACCCTCCTTCCTTCTACTATGCCCCCTTTTTAACAGGAACGGGATCTGCATTGAGGTCCCAAGATTCTCCTTGCCTACATCAGCTCCACATTTCTAAATGGACTCCAGTGAGACTGATTGAAGAAATCATTCTCAGACACATCATAACTGAACAGTTGAAAATGTAAGACAAAGGAGAAATTCTGAAATCAGCCAGAGACACATGGCACATTACCTCAAAAAGAACAATTGTGTGAATGATGGGAAGTTTCTCCTGTAAAGCCACGGAGGCCAGTAGGAAGTGGGCAACATTTTCATTTTCATTTTGCTGGAAGAGAAGAGCTGCCAGTCCAGGAATCCATAGTAGGGGAAAGTATCTTTCAGGAATGAAGATAAAATAAAGACATTCTCAGAGGAAAGGAAACTAAATGAATGGATCAAAAGCTGACAGTCTTAAAAAAAAAAAAGCCAAAGAAAGTTCTTCAAATGGAAGGAAAATGATCCTAGGGAAAAACTTGGAACATCGAGAATAAAGGAAGAGTAACAAAAATAGTAAAAGTTTTGGCAAATAGGTTAATATTTTTGGCTTAATATCTTTAAAATATACTTGGCAAATGAATGCCCCCCCATCCCTCAGCTCATGCTTTCTGTCTCTCTAATACCAATGAATAAAATCTTCTAAAAGATTTTTTTTTAATTTATTTATTTGACACAGATAGAGCACTTTTACAAGTAGGGGGAGGGAGAGGGACAAGCAGGCTCCCTGCTGAGTGCAGAGGCTGAGGCTGGGCAGCATCTCAACACCAGAGACCATGACCTGAGTCAAAATCAAGAGTCCTCTGCCTTAACTGACTAAGCCACCTAGGCCCTCCAGTTTTTCTTTTATGAAAGTATTTGATTTCATAGAAACCTTCTGGGGAAAAAAATCCAGGCCAAAATTATATCACTGGCAAATTCTGTCCAACATTTAAAGAAGAAATTAAATATTCTCTACAATCTATTTCAGAAAGTAGAAGAGAAGAAACACTTCCCAACTAATTTTATGAGTCCCGTATTACCCTGCTCCCAAAAGCAGGCAAAGGAAACCATAGAACAATGTTGTTCATAAATATAGAAGCAAAAATCCTCCACAAAATTTTAGCAAATCAAATCCAGAAATATGTACACGTTAGAATACACCCTGATTGCATCCCCCATTTTAATATAGAAAAGAAGAAAAACTACATGAACATATTAATTGATACAGAAAACAGAACTTGACAAAATTCAACATCTATTCATAATTTTTTTTTTTTTTTAATTCTCAGCAAACTAGGAATAGAAAGGCTCTTCCTTAATCTGGAAAAGAGAATTGACCAAAAAAGCCTCTAGCTAACTTCAGACTTAATATTGAAAAGACTGAATTCCTTCCCCACAGGTGGGGAATGAGGCAAGGAAGTCTGCCCATCACTCTGTTTCAGCTAGGAAGCCTAGCAAGTGCAAAGAAATAAGAGGAGATAATAATAGAAATACAGCTCAAAAGGAAGAGATTAAAATTTTCTTTATAGAAAAATCCAGTGGGATCTACAGAATGTTCCTCCATGTATTATTAAGATTGCAAAGGCTGTCCAATGGAGAAAGGATAGTCTGGTTAATAAATAATTTTGGAAATACTGGACTTCCAGATGAAAAAAAAAAAAAAAAAGTAGTTTGACCTCATTCTCACCCTTTCACAAAAATTAACTCTAACCTGGGGTGCCTGGGTGGCTCGGTGGGTTGAGTCTCTGCCTTTAGCTCTGGTCATGATCTCAGGGTCCTAGGATAGAGCCCCCACATCAGGCTCTCTGCTCAGCAGGAAGACTGCTTCCCCCTCTCTCTCTGCCTGCCTCTCTGCCTTCTTGTGATCTCTCTCTCTCTCTCTCTCTCTGTATCAAATAAATAAAATCTTAAAAAAAAATTATGGACATTGGGGAGGGTATGTGCTTTGGTGAGTGCTGTGAAGTGTGTAAACCTGGTGATTCACAGACCTAC
>NC_081569.1:138793205-138829580 GCF_022355385.1 Mustela nigripes
AGGTATGTGCTTTGGTGAGTGCTGTGAAGTGTGTAAACCTGGTGATTCACAGACCTGTACCCCTGAGGATAAAAATATATGTTTATAAAAAATAAAAAAAAAAAATTAACCCTAACCGGATCAAAGATCTAAATGTTAAACCATTTAAACTATCAGAAGAGATTATGGGATTAATTCTTACAGGATTAGGTAATAAAATCATGATCTATAAAAGGAAAAATGATAAAT
The DNA here is from genome assembly GCF_022355385.1 of Mustela nigripes. Lineage (NCBI taxonomy): Eukaryota > Metazoa > Chordata > Mammalia > Carnivora > Mustelidae > Mustela > Mustela nigripes. The sequence goes on from NC_081569.1 coordinate 138,793,434, forward strand.
TGGCTTTATCAAAGTAAGTGTTGAGAGAATGAAAACATAGACAAAAGACTGGGAGAGATACTTGGAAACGAGATAAACAAAAATAAAAAACTTATATTTGCAACATGTAAAGATTTCTCAAAACTTAACAGTAAGAACACAATCCAGTTTAAAAATGGGCACAAGATTTGAACAGTCACAAAACAGGCTATACCAATGACAGATAAACCCAGGACTCTGTGCTTGACATCATTAATCAATAGGGAAATGGAAATTAAAAGCACGTGGGACACTACTGCACACTTTTTACTGTTAAAACAAGACCAAGAGCTGGGGAGGATGGACACCAACTGGGAGTCCCCCATGGGCTGGTGGATACAAAAGTTCATGTTCATTTTGGAAAACACTTTGGCAATTTCTGATTAAGTTTTATATATACTTACTGCATGACCTAGAACCTCACTCCCAAATATTAATCTTACAAAGAAATGAAAATGCGCACACAGAAACCTATGTGTGAATGTTTTTAGCAGACCTGTTCATCATAATTACCTGAACTCGAAACTACCCCAGTGCCCTTCAGCGGGTGAGTGTATAAGCAGACTAGTAAATGCACCCATATAGTAGAATGCTCCTCAACAGTAAAAAGGACTGAAATCTTGATACCTACAATAACATCCATGTATCTCAAAGGCATGAACCTCTGTGAAAAAAGTCATTTGCAAAAGGTTGTATGGTACAGGCATAAAATGGAAATAATAAAGCCCATGGATGATTTTTTTAAAAACGTTATTTGCAAACAAGGAATAGAAGGGAATTCCTTTAATGTGATAAGACATAGCTACCTGAAATGTATGACAAATATTCTTCATGCTGAATTGTTAGAGTGTCTTTCAAATCATGAACAAGGCAAGAGTGTCGCTTCCTCTGTTTCTGTTCCACATTGCTGTATAAATCCCAGCCAACAGAATAAGGGAAAAGATTAACATATAGAAAGAAAAGAAAGGAAAAACATTATTTTATGGCTCATGATCGTCAATATAGCAAGCTCTTAAGTATCTATGGATTGTTAAAAATAAGAGTTCAGAGAAAAGGCTATGTATGAAATCAATATATTTTTAAATTGCATTTCTATATTCAAGCAGAAAAAGTAAAGGTACTATTTATTTTCAATAGCGATAAAAGCATATGAAACATATAAATAATTCTGTAAAAGATGTGCACCTGTATTAAAATAAAACTTTATTGAAACCTTTTTAAAGACCCAAATAAATGGATAGCTATATCATTTTTAGCAATTTAAAGGCTCTGTATTTAAAATGTTAAATCTTCTCAGGGTACTCTATAGAGTCAATGCAATCCAATCTAATCCCCAAAAGATTGTTCTAGAATTTGGGAAGCTGATGCTAAAATCTATATGGAAGTCCAAAAGCCTAAAAGTATCTAGGGTACTCTGAGAACGTAGTCAGTTGGGGTAGCTTGTCCTACCAGACTTCTAGTTCTATAGCATATGTATAGTAACAAAGACCATATAATATTGCAAACTGTTCAGTGTAACAGAAGAAAGAACCCAGACAGGGATCCTTATGTTAAAACTTGGAATTTAACAGGGAATGCACTTTGGGTAACTGGGGGGAAATTATCAACGCATGAATGGTGTTGATTATTTGGTTATTCATATGGGGAAAAATGAAAATGCATGCCTACTTTATAATGCATGCCCCCCTTAGAAGCACTCCTCACGTGCTGAAGACCAAAATATAAGTGATCACATTAAAATGTTAAAATGATTTTATAAGGCTCAAGCAGGGGAGGGTTCTCTTACAGAAGCCTCTTTCCAGTCTCCACTAAGAGAGACACAGTGACCTAAAGGATGCAGTTACATTAAAACCCAACATTTCTGTTCATCCAAAGGCACCAGACGGGTAGTGAAAAGAGAAGCCACCAATTGGGAGTGTCAAATCGCACAAAGCCAACAGAAGACCCACATCCAAAATGTATGACACCTGAATCCAAGTTAATAAGAAAATATGAAAATTCAGCAAAAATGTGGATACAAGCATTGAACAGTCCCATTGAAAGAAAGAAAACACTAAATAAAGAAACAAATAAATAAATGAAAATAGAAAACACATAGATAAATAAGTATCTCCATATAATTAGTAATGTATATAACATATCCATGTATAATTAAACGGATGCTATATACAATATGTCAAGCTATATGTAATTAACAATACATTATATTAATACGTAATTATTTATTTTTCATATTTACCAGTTTATTAAAGGGTATGAATCAATAAGAAGTGGACGAGATCCACAGGGCAAGGTATGGGGAAATCACAGGTTTTCCATGCCCTCTCCAGGTACGCCATTCTCCTCCACATCCAACCTAGAAAATAATTCACTTTATATCTGTATCTTTAGATGTTCAGTCTAAATTATAAGCAGTTTAATATAAATCAGACCATTTACAACTACTAGGGAGACAAAAAGAAAGATATGATGCCAATTTTTGGTGATTATATTCCTATCTTTCTACTGGGAGTGGAATTGGCACAACCACTTTGGTAAGAAATCTGGCATGATCTCCTAAGATTGAACATTTCCATTTCCAAGTATGCTACATTGTATTCTCAGGCATAGATACTCTTGAACCTGTGACCTAGAATATGTGTAAGAATTTTTATTCAACACTCTTCACAATAGCAAAAATCATGGACCCGACCCAATTCAAGTGCCCATCAATAAATAAATACACTGAGGTATATTCATCCAATGGATTATTAAGCACTAGGAAAAAGAATCACTGCCACACACATAGGTACATCTCTTTTTTATTGAAGCATAGTTCACATACAATATTATATTAGTTTCAAGTGTACAGCATAGTGATTTGACAATTATATGTATTATGCTATGCTCACCACAATAAATATAGTCACCATCTGTCACCATACAATCTTTTTACAGTATTATTGACTATATTCCCTATGCTGTGCTTTTCATCTCTGTGACTTGTTTACTTTAGAACTAAGGATTCACCTGTTTCACCATCCCTCCTCCCCTTTCCAACTCTGGCAATCATCAGTTTGTTCTCTGTAATTGTGAGTCTGTTTCTATTTGTTGTTGTTTTGTTTGTTTTGACTTGACTTGACATATAAATAAAATCGTATATTTGTCTTTCTCAGTCTGACTCATTTCACTTAGCATAATCTTCAGGTCCATCCATGCTCTTGCAAACAGCAAGATCTTGTCTTTTTTATGGCTGAGTAATATTCCATTATAATATTATACTCCATTATAATATTCTATTATACTCAGTATTCCATAACACTCCATTATATGGTGTGTGTGTATAAGTGTGTATAATATAGATTATAGGCATATAGAGATTATATTTTATACACATACACCACATATAACATCAGCATGGTATATATAACACCATTTTATATGTATACATATATGTATATATAATATATATACCACTATGTGTATAGGTATATGATTTTTAGTTTATTTTTGTGTATGGCATAAGAAAAGGGTCCAGTTTCATTCTTTTGCACAAAGCTGTCCGGTTTTCCCAGCATCACTTTTTGAAGAGACTGTCTTTACTCCATTATGTATTCTTGCCTCTTTTGCCATAAAGTAATCAACCATATATGAGTAGGTTTATTTATGGGCTCTATACTCTGTTCCATTGATCTATATTTGTCTATTTTGTGCTGTACCATATTGTTTCGATTACTACAACTTTGCAGCTTATCTTCAGATCTGAGATTGTGATACCTCTAGCTTTGTTCTTCTTTTTCAAGATTTCTTTGGGTATTCGGGGTCTTTGTTCCATACAAATTTGAAGATGATTTGTTCTAGCTCTGTGAATAATGCTGTGGGTATTTAAAAAAATAATTTATGTATTTATTTTATAGAAAGAAAAAGAGAGAGCAAGCACAAGCAGAGGGAGGGGCAGAGGGAGAGAGAGACTCTCCAGCAGACTCCCCACGGAGCATGGAGCCCAGTGAGGGGCTCTACCACAGGACCCTGAGATCGTGAGCTGAGCTGAAATCAAGAGTCGGTTGCTGAACTAACTGAGCCACTCAGGTGCCCCTGCTGTTGTTGGTATTTTGATAAAACAATCTCTAGATTGCCTGGGGTGGTATGAACATTTTGACAATGTTAATTCTTCCATGCCATGAGCAAATTTCTATAGCATAGCAATATCTTAAGACATAGGGTAGATTGAAGAGTGATAGCTATAGACTATTATGGAGAGGAAGATTCTGTTTACATGAAATTCAAAATAATGAAAAAATGTGTCATTTAGGAATAAATACAGATAATTTTTGAACAGAGTATGGTAGATCCAAAATTCTCTGGGAGGGGTATTCACAAAGCCATGGTGAGGTATACATTATGGCACTGGTAATATTCTGTCTTGGGATTGCTCATTTTTTTATGATGCTTCCTAACATGCATATATTAAATATATTACTTCATAAGAGTTAAATAATATTTCTTTAAAAGAATAAAAATATAAGAGCATGAGTAGAAGACAGACCAAGTACATAACTGTTTCAGGAACACAGGGCTATTAGAACCAGGAAAGAGAATGTGTGGATGGTTTTATGTGAGAACATAGCCTGAGTATTTAAGATAGGCTGGGGGTTGGGTGACTGTCCAGAAGGGAGTTCTTATCTGCTATAGAAGGATGGCAAGAAGGGGCAGGATGTATGCTCTGGTTATCTATTACTACATTAAAATCAATGCCAAAAAATTCCAAAATCTAGGCGTTTAAGCAAAGGTAGCATTTATTTTGCTCACAAAATTTGTGGTGAGGGCAGGGCTCAGTGGGACCAGCGTGTGTCTGCTTTACTCAGGAACAGCAGGTCAGTTCCACGCCGAGAACTGGAATCTTTAGGTTTGCTATTGTTCCTACTTTTCTAACTCAGCCTCGGAACCAATGCAGTAGTAGTCATTCCAGCCAGTCAAGGAAACCACAAAAGCCCCACCCACTTTCAGGGGAAGAAGAATATTTTTTTCTACCTTTTCTGGGGAACAATACAAATTTTCTGGAAGAACATGGAGAACTGAAAATGTTGTGGAAATTTTAGAAAAACACAAGCTGGCCCAGTGTGTGCTGTAGTCCCCAGGGGACTGGAGGGAAGTGGGGATCTAGGTAAAGAGGAGAAGGAAAATCCAGGTTGGAGGCCGGTGGAGGACCCTTACTGTCGACCTCAGTGCTTAGGTTTGCAATAGGAACAAAAGGGTATCATGGAAATCCAGGGTTTAAAGGTGAAGAGGAGAAAATACCATTTAAAGGGGGATGATTTGTACCAAATGAGAAAGACATCAAGAAGGAGAAACTGGTGTTAGAAAGACTCGGAGGATGCCTTGCCCAGCCAGGCACGTGTAACAGAACTGAAGGGATTGGGAGGACTTAAAAAAAAAATTGAAGACAGGGACATGCCCCCCCGGAACATGAGATGTCCATGAGTAACCAGCAGTTGCCAAAAGGCCACAAGGACTCAGGATGGCACCTTCATCAGTGAGAGCAATCATCATGAGGAAGAATTCGTAAAATGCCAGGCCACCAGTTCTCAAAACTGTCTCACCAGGCAACCCGGCACCAGCGCATTGCAGGCAGAATGTGATGTCCTGTCAGAAGGGGAAATGAATAATTTAGAGTGATGTCGTCCATAAATATTTAATGATATGAAAAAAATGTTCATGAGACAATGTTAAGTAAGAAAGAAAGAAAGAAAGAAAGAGAAAGGAAGGGAGGAAAGAGGGAAGGAAGAGAGAGAGAAAGGCAGATTGCGAAGTACTCTAAATGCATGGGAAGAAAGAAAAGATGCTTGCTAAAATATTAACAGGGTTTATCTCTAGCTGGGGAATCATCATTTAATTTTTTTTTATCCTGGCTTTTTAATATGTCAAAATTTCTACAACACAATTTTGTTAGCATTTTAATAAAAGAAGATATAGATTGTTATATATATATTTTTTAAACAGGCAGCCTTATGTTACAGAAGACCAGATAGAGGATGTTCCAACGATATTTATTCAACCAACCCTTTGCTATACAATTTTACTGCTTCTGCTGGGAGATGTGCTTACATAAAGCTGGTGTTTCTTACCTATTAAGTAACACAGCGGCTCTCAAAGTGTGACACTTCCAGGATTCAAAACGGGCACCGTTGTTTCATGATACCAAGATGCTAGTGCTCTTTGTAGCAGTGTTGAAAAGGGCACTGAGGGTGGAGAAGAGAGGGAGGAAAACTGCTGGTGCTTCAGCATGAATCGCGGAGGGGGCACCCAGCTGTCCTGTGCTTAGCACATTCAAAGCCACACACTCATAGCTAAAAGAAAAAAAAAAAAAGTTTGTTTTGTTTCATCTTTGATAAAGCCATAAAAATCAATTGTATCGAATTTCGACTCTCAAGTGTAATCTTGTTAATATTCTGCATAACAAACTGGGCAGAATGCATAGGACCCGTCTGCCACACTCGTGCACTCCGGAAAGCACATGCACAATTGAGTCACAAATCAAACCAGCTTGTTTTTACCTGAAAGAATAACTGACAGACTGCAGCCACTAAACTTGAGTACTTGGCTGATATTTCTGTAAAAATGACCACAATAAGTCCTCCACGTTAGCTCTCAACAATTGAAAGTATCTGACAAAATTCGAACCTTTAAGAAAAAAAAAAAAAAATTGAGGGATGCCTGGGTGGGTCAGTTGGTTAAACCACTGCCTTCGGCTCAGGTCATGATCCCAAGGTCCTGGGATCGAGTCCCGCATCAGGCTTCTTGCTCTGCAGGGAACCTGCTTCTCTCGCTGCCTCTGCCTGCCTCTCTGCCTGCTTGTGTGTACTCTCTCTCTCTATCTCTGGCAAATAAATAAAATCTTAAAAAAAAAATTGAATTGAATTTTTTGCAAGTATGTACCTTCCACCATGAGCTTGACAGTTTCCTGACAATTGAAGACTTTTTTTTTTTTTTTTAAAGATGAGATGAGCAATGACTTGTTTTTAAATACTGTATAATGAAATGTGTCAACACTTGGAAGTTCTGTATAACTCAGTAAAGCAGTATTTTCCAAACAACCAATGCAGGACATTATAGGATTATGCATAGGTAAACTATCCAGTCAGAGTGTGAAAGATAATGAAACAAAGTATGAAAAGTTCATCAGTACGGTTTCAGAATCCACACTGCAATTTTTAAAAACACTGGTTGTTGAGTTTTGGTGTAGTAGAAAAGAAAAATATCTAGAATTTTCTGGAAAGACCACTAAAATTTTTCTCCTTTTCTCATCTCCCTATCTGTGTCAGGCCAGATTTTTATCATCTACTTGAATCAATACAGCAAGCCCAAGAGCCTGCAGGCAAAAGGCGGTGTGCGAATGTGGCTGTTTTATTAAAGCAGATATTAAAGAGATTTGAAAGAAAGATTGAAAGACAGAAAGAGAAAGAAAAGAGAGAGAGAGGGAAGGAACGAGGACAGGAGGAAGGGGGTAGCTTGGGAGAAAGGGAGGAAGGAAAAAAGTGGAAAGAAAGAAAAAGAAAGAAAGAAAAAAAGAAAGAGAGAGAAAGAAAGAAAGATGAAACCACTTTTCACTATTTAAAAACTATAAAACCTATAGTTTTTGGTTTAGAAACTATGGTTGCTTGTCATTAAATGGTCACTTTCATTAACATATAGTGGGTTTGCTTTTGTTATTTTTAAAATAAATAAATGCTTTTAAATTGTCAGTTTTATTTCTATTGTAGTAAATATGTGTGCATATTTATTTATCTGTATGTATTTATATATATACACATATATAATTACTGCAATAGAAATGAAACTATTAATATATGTGTATATAAATATATATATATAAATCTCATGTAAAAACACATATACATATATACATCATATAAATGCTTTTTGGGGTCCTGAATCCAAAATACTGGGAAGCCTCTGCTTTACCAGAAGATATATCAGACACATAGGAGGAAATCCCCTTCCTCCTGGATATCTTTGTGCAAGGCCATGATGTCTGAAGGTGCCCTAGTCATCTTGTAGGGCAGATAAGTGATGCCCCCAACCAGGAGAGGATGGCTGAGCAGAACCACAGGAAAAGCCTGGCTTTTGCTGATGGCCTTGAGCCCCTAAGTCTATCAATTGTATTCACCTACCTTTGGACTGATTCTGTGAGATAAAGACTACATTCCGATGGTTCAAGGCACTCTTAGTTACTCTGTTATTTGAACTAAAGTCACCCTACCTGCTGTAGGTTGCAAGCCATCTCATAAAAGGGGGAACCAGACATTGATTCTGTTATGTCTGCCTCTGTGTGGAATGGCCTTCTGTGTATTAGCCCCTGTCACGCCCCCACCCACGTGCTGAAAGAGGTCATATGGCTCCCACAAAACGATGGCCAATACTCGAACCGTCATCTTTTTGGCTTTGAAGTCAGTTCTCTTCCTGTTACAACCACCACCAGTGGTTCAATAGCCCAAGGTTCAATAGCCCAAGGCTGCATTTACAAGCATGCCAAATATAAACATCTCAGAGCGATTTTCAAGCATCATGATTATTTTTTAAAAAGATTTTATTTATTTATTTTAGAGAGAGAGCACGCATGAGTGTGCAACCAAGGGCAGGAGCAGAGGGCAGAGAGGGAGAGAGAATCTCAAGCAGACTCCATGGGGAGCACGGAGCCCTGATCTCATGATCCTGAGGTTGTGACCTGAGCTGAAATCAAGAGTCACACCCAACCGACTGAGCCACCCAAGCGCCCCATCTAATCTTCCAAATTTAATAATCAAATACTCTGAGCTTTCTTTGTTTTTAATTTTTTTGTTTGACTTCATAATTACCCAGGCAGTTTTTTTCTCGCTGCACTTGCAGAATTGCTTCCACGTTTCACACAACTTTTGCCACCCTGTATGTAATGACACCTTGTGACATGTGCATGCCCAGCAGCTGCAAATTCCTGCACAGGGCTTGACACATGATAGGGCTTTCACAACAGTAAGCATCATGGTGATGAGCACATCAAGCCTCCCCGAAGGACGAGGTACCTGATATATATCACCGCTAATTCTGAAGTCAGCGCTTCGATATGATCATTATTGACATACTACAGGTGATGAAACTGAGGTTCACCAGGCTGACTTATGCAAAGGCACAAGCATAGTTAGAGGGTGAACCAAATGTCAAGCACACTTTCTTCTGGCAACATTAAGGAACAAAATTTGAAACGTTACCATACCTTCTCTCGTTCAATACCTGCGGTGATTAGAGACACTCCTTCCTGGGGAACCCAATCTTTCATAACCCTCATAATTATAAATGTCTTTCTTGGGGTGATCTTCATTTCCACACCTCACCCTACGAAGACAAGAATTCAGATATTTAAAATCTACTGTGGTTCACTGGTCGCCTCAGAGACAGAGCATGTATATGTGACTGTGGTACCCTCAATGGAGGGAGGGCTCCACAAGTGTGGTTGAGAATATCTGTAGCTCCTTTGTTACAAGACTTCTATTTTTCTTTTCTTTTCTTTCTTTTTTTTTAAATATTTTACCTCTCATCATCCTCCTACTACCTCGCATACTGACTCTCACCATGCCAATCTCTTCACCCTGACCCCCTCTAATTCCGATGACAACTTTATCAGCTGTTTCTTTTACAGTTGGGGAAACTGAGTCACAGAAGTTAATCCACTTATCCAAGCACAATCAGTGAGTGGCAGAGTCCCGTACAGACCATTTATCTTTGTTGCCTCTGTTTCCCCAAACTAGACTTCGTTGCCTCTTCCACATTCCTGAAAGTCAAGGGAGGAAAACAGGACAAACCTTGGAAGACCTCGCTCTCCCAGCATATTCAGATCACAACAAGTTTTGATTAGTTTGTTCAAGTAACTAAGCAATACATTTTCCCTCTTTGAAAACAAATACATTTTAACTCTTGAAAACAAATGAACAATTTTAATTTTCTCTTTGGTGTTCAGACGATCTTTTGTCCTTTTAACCAATCCTGGAAAAAAGAATTTAACTGAATAAATCTTCAGGAAACAGGTGAACTTTGATACACATTCACAGAAGCTTTGTCCTATTTTTTTTTTCATATTCTAGAACTTAAATCATCCCTGCCAACTCCATGGTGCATCTGCTTTAATTTGGGTGCAGTAGGATGTACAAATATTAAAAGTAGAGCTGGATAAACTGAGATGATGATGTACAGCCATAGAACAAACATTTAAAATCTGTGAAACGTTCTCTCAAGATCTACCAGCAGGCCCTCCTCTCCTTACATGTACCTGCCACTCTCCACATCAAGAGATGGAATCTCTTTCTCTCCCTCCGGATCTGTACATGACTTCATTTGACCCATAGAATGTCGCAGAAATAAGGCTGTGATCAGTTCAGACACAGCCCTCAAGAAGTCAGCTTCTGTAATCACCATGTGGTAAGACAACAGTCCAGACATCTGGTCACCCCAGTACATTTTACAGAGTCCAAGATCCACCCCACTAAGCCCTGCAAAAATTACAGAATTGCATCTATGTTTTGGGCTACTCACTCTTTGGTCATGTGTTCCCCAGAACAATAATAATAATAATAATAATAATAATAATGCACCAAAGACGATATGGAAAATTTCAACCCCCCAGAGCATTTCTTCATGATCAGCTCCGTGTATTGTCACAATTAAAAGCTACTCTAATTTCTATTCCCAAGTGTATTTGTGCCAATCCTTAAATTTGAATTTAAACTCCAGGTGATTTTTTCTTTTTTTAAATGAAGGAAATGATGCATTGTTTACTTTTTCACATCTGGTTTCTTTCACTGAGTATAATGTTTCTGATATTTACCCACAGTGACCTTTTTTTTTTTTGGATTAATCTTTTATTGTTTTTTTATCATAGTTTTCTATGAGTATACCAAAGTCTATTTACGTACGCCACGGTGGTAAACATTGGGACTGTTTCTATTTTTTGCCTATAATCAATAAAGTTTCCTTGAAAATGTTGATACATATATTTTTGTGGCCTTATGTTATCATTTCTCTTGCATAAATCTCTAGGGATAGTGGCTGGATCATAGAATAGGTGAAAGCTTAGCAAAGAAACTGTTCAATTGTTCCCCAAAATCTTTTTTTTGTTTGTCTTTTTTTTTTAAAGATTCTTATTTATTTGACAGAGAGAGAGAGAGAGAGCTTGAGATGGGAGAAGGGCAGAGGGAGAAGCAGACTCCCCATGGAGCTGGGAACCCGATACGGGGCTCAGTCCCAGGACCCCGGGATCATGACCTGAGCTAAAGGCAGTCGCTTAACCAACTGAGCCACCCAGGTGCCCTCCAAAATGTTTTTAACTTTTTACATTCCTCCCAAAATGTATGTGATCCAGTTTCTACACGTCCTCGTTGCTATCTGGAGTTGGAGGGATCTAATTTCAGTTACTCTGCGTGTACAGAGGATTTTATTGTGGTTTTAATATCTGTTTCTCAGATGACAAATATTTTGAGCACCTTTTAATGTCCTCTTGTCCTAATGTTGCTCTTGTTTATGAAATGGGTATTTGCCTCTTGCCCAGTTTCGCTGGATTGTGATATTTTTACTTTGATGTGCAGAGGTTCTTTATATATTCTGGATGTACGTCCTTTATCAGATATATGCATTACAATGCTTTATTCCCACTTTGTGGCTTTTCTTTTTATTTTCTTACTGGTCTCTTTTGCTGACTAGAAGGAATTCATTTAGATAAAGTCAAATTTGGTGATTTCCCACCCCCCATGTTTAGTCCTTTTTGTATTCAAAGGAAGAAGGTCACAACGTTGTTCTTTTGTTTTCTTCTAGAATATTTAGACTTTTGGCTTGCATTCATCTCAAAATAATTTTTGTGTATAGTGTGAGGTAAGTTCCCTTAATCATCTCATGTAACTGTCTGATTGTTCTATCATCATTTCTTGAGAAGACTTTCTTTTTCCCCACTATACTGTGCAAAAACCTGGCCAAAAATCAATTGACTATACATTTGTGGATCTATCTCTGGATTTCTTACTGAGCTCTCATATTTTTCTGTTCTTACTCTAATAACACAATAATTAGAATACTGTAGTTTAGAAAGATTCATAATTAGAGTGTGAGTCCTCTAACTCCATTATTTTCTTTAAAGATTGTTTTGCATGGAGCATGGGGTGTGGTGCATAAACAATGGATTCTGGAACACTGAAAAGAAATTTTTAAAAATAAACAAAAATTTTTTAAGATTGTTTACATTTCCATATAAGTTTTATCAGTTTGTATTTTTTTGTAATAAAATGATCCATAATTTTAATCCAGGTTGTGTTACATCCATCAGCCAGTCTGAAGAGAATTGACATATCAGTGGGTCTTCCCATTCTATGAGTGTAGTACACCTCTCCATTTAAGTCTCTGTCTCAGTAATGTTCATCAGTTTTCAGGGTAAATATCTTGCTTGTTATCAGACAATATTTTTTTTGTATTTTGTGACTTTTAATGATATTAAAAATAGAGTTTCAAACTTCATTTTCTTTCTTTTAATTTAATTTTTTTTTCAGTGTTCCAAAATTCATTGTTTAAGCACCACACCCAGCACTCCATGCAATCTGTGCCCTCCTTCATACCCACCACCGGGCTCACCCAAGCCCCCACACTTCTCCCCTCCAAAACGCTCAGTTTGTTTCTCAGAGTCCACAATCTCTCATGGTTTCTCTCCCCTTCCAATTTCCCTCAACTCACTTCGACTCTCCATCTCCCAAAGTCCTCCATGTTAATATCATTTTCTAATTGGTTCTTTCTAGCATATAGAAATTCACAAGTTTTATTTTGGTCTTGTATCCGGTGACCTTGCTAAATTCACTCATTAATACAAGTATTTTTGGTTTTGATTTGTTTTTCAATTTTTTTAGGATTATTGATGTAAACAATCAAGTCATCTACGAATAAAGACAATTTAACTTCTTGTGTGCCCAACTTAATGTCCCGTATTTATTTTTCAGGTCCAGTGTTTGCAAGGACCAATAGTATGATGTTAAAAGAAGTGCCCAAAGTGAACATCCTTATTGTATTTTTAATCTTATTTGCAAAACAACAAATAATTCATTAAGTAAGAATTACCTTAGTTACTTACTTCGTATAGGAGTATTTTCATAAATGCCCTTTATAGATTAAGGAAGTTTCTTTTCTTTCTTTCTAATTTGTTGTAAGATTTTTTTTTTAAATAATCATAAGTGGCTGCTAAGTTTACTTAAATACTTTCTCCTGCATGTGGTAAATGTCATTAATTGGTTTTCAAATATTAAACTAACCTTGCATTCTGAAAATAAATCCCTCTTGCTCATGGTGTATTGTCCTTTCTTATGTATTGCTGAATTTGATTTTCAAAAAAAATTATTATGTATTTTTACACCTATGTTTTTGAGTTACTGACTCCTTTTTGGTAATATTTTTGTCTGATTTATTTATCAGAGATATTTTGACATAATAAAATTAATTGAAAATGTTTGCTTCTTCTCTATTTTCTTTTTTTAAGATTTATTTATTTGACAGACAGAGAGGGGGTAGTAGCAATGAAGGGAGAGGGAGAAACAGGCTCCCCACTGACAAGGGAACATGATGCAATGCTCAATCCTAGGACCCTGTGCCCATGACCTGTGCTGAATGCAGATGCTTAACCCACTGAGCCACCTAGATGCCCCACTTCTCTATTTTCTAAGACTGCATGTATACAGCTTTAATTGTGAACTTAACCTTTGTTAAGATTAATTAGTGCAACAATCTGAATCCAACATTTTCTTTGTGGGAAATTTTGAAATATTAATTTTATTTATTTATTTTATTATTTTATTTTCATATAAACTTAATTAGCCTACATATAGTATGTCATCAGTTTTTGATACAGTTTTCAGTGATTCATTAGTTGCAGAATACCTAGTGCTCATCAGATCACATACCCTCCTTAACTCAATTTATTTAATACATGTAGACACAGTCAAGTTTTCTATTCCTCCTTTTTTAAGCTTTCATAGTTTTTGTCTTTAAAAATGCTGCCTGTCTCTTCCAAATGTCAAATTTATTGCAAGAAAGTTATTGCATTTATTTCCTTATTATTCTCTTGATGTTCGTGGAACCGAAGAATCTATAATATGTCTTACTTCTTATTTCTGATGTTGGTATTCATATGTATTTATCAGCTTTTAGTTTTTACTTCTTCTAACTTTGGTTGAGTTTCTCTTCTTTTTCTACTTTCCTAAGATGGAAGCTTAGATGATCAATTTTATTTCTAGGATAATAAATTGACTTTAAATTTTCCTCTGAACGCTGCTTAAGCTGTATTTCACATATTTTAATATTTCTCTTTCATTTTCATTTGTATCTATTTCTTTTTAACAGATTAGTTTCTTATATTTGAAGGGTTTCTTTGTAAATATAAGGTTGGATTTTGCTTTTTTATCCATTACAAGAATATTTACTTGTTATTTGGCATGTTTGATCCATTTGTATTTAGTGTAATTATCAGCATGGTTACATTTAAATATATTTCCATTTATTTTCCATTTGTCCCATCTGTTTTATTTCTCTTCCTCACACCTGCCTTTTTAATTAACTGAATATTGTTTTGATTCCATTTTTCTTAGTTAGCATCCACTGGATTCATCTCTCTATTTTCTAATCATTTTAATGTTGTTTTATTACCATAATATTGTTGCAATAACTTCTCCCAGTCTATTTACAAGTATTATATTATTCTAAATATAAGGTAAGAAACATATAATGCAATATTTTTCACGTTTTTATGCTGCTATTGTCATATATTTTACTTCTGCTTATGTTGTAAATGTCACAATATTTGTATTTTTTTTTGCTTTACACATTCAATTATTTATTGAACTTATTAAAAATTGATTTAAAATGTTCAGTTTTATTTTGCCTTATGTAAACTACTTTTGGCACTCTTCCTTACTTTTTGTAAATCAAAATTTTAACCTGATAGTATTGTCTTCTGCCTGAGGAAATTTGTTTCATAATCTCTATTCTGTGAGTTTGCTGGTGATGAATTTACTCAGATTTTTTTTAATATGAAATACCTTAATTATACTTTTACTTTGGGGGATATTTTAATTGGATATGGAACTCTGAATCAACAGATCTTTTTTCAGCACTTTAAAGATGCAATTTCACTGCTTCTTGACCTCCATCATGTCTAATTAAAAGTTAGTCATCATTATTATATTTATTCCCCTGTAATTAGTATATATTTTTCTGTGGATAATTCAGGATTTTCTCTTTATCCATTGTTTGTATTTTGACTATGTTATCTCCTTGTGATTTCCTGAGCTTCCTGTACCTATGAATGATTTTTTTTTTCCTCCAAATTTGAACATTTCTGGTCATTATCTCTTCATTTATTTTCCACCTCTTTCTTTCTCCTCTCTTTCTGGAACTTTGATTGCATCCATAGTAGTCAATTTCATGCCATTCCATATGTTCCTGAAACTCTGTTAAAATTGTTTCAGTATTTTCTTTTACCACTGGAATCCACATTATACTGATCCACTGACCGGTTCTTTCCCTGATGTATTCAAACTATATTTAGGTTCATTATTGCATTATTATTTCATATATTGTATTTCTCGATTCTAAAATTTCCACTAGGCTATTTCTTATAGCTTTTATGTCTTTCCTCAGAATGTTCAACTATTTACTGATTCTTTTGTGCTTTTCTTTTTTGTGATCTCATACCTGAGTCATCTACCCATCTGCTTCTCTTGTCTATGTTTTCTCCTTATTATTAACTATATTTCATTGCTTCTAGGTATGTTAGGGAATATTGATTGCATACATGATATTGAGGATTCATATAGACACTCTGGATTTTGTTATGTTCCCCATAATAATGTTGAGATTTTTGTTGCTGTTTTTGTTTTGTTTTGTTTTGCCCCCCCCCAGAAGGTAATGAAATTACAGTAGGTCTTCTTAGATTGAATTTATGCCTTTCTAGTGCCAGTTTACTTTGTTTTGTTTTGTTTCTTTGGTCCATGGATTTATTCTTTGTTCTTAAGCACAGTACTTCTGTGTTTTCAGTAAAAAAAACTCATAGTTATTACTAAACTCCTGTAATTTGATAAGACATCACTTCCAAATTATGTCTTCCCAGTACTGAGTAACTGCTTAAAACTTCACAGTTCTTTAGCTCTCAGCTGTTGGTTTTTGCTGGGTTTCATGGTGATTTCTGGGTGCCTTTCTCTTTTATATGAATTTTAGGAACAGTGAAAGATTTAGAAAATATTTGGTATGTAGAATTCAGGGCTTTCCAAATGTAAGTCATTCCATTCCATTCAAATTCCCATCAATTTCCAGTCTTAAGTTCACACCTCTTTCTCTCTTTTTTTTTTTTTCCATTTCATTTTATTTTATTTCTTATCTGTGTTCCAGCTTCATTGTTTATTCACCACACCCAGTGCTCCATGCAATCTTTCTCTTTTGCCCCGTAACACTATTTTTTTATGTCTGAGTTTTCTTCACCAATATCTACACAGAAAAAGCTGATTATGTGTAGAATTAAGTTCATTTATCTCTCATTTCAGGAATCATATCTGACTAGTTTTGAATGCTCTCCAAGATTCAGAATATTCTAAAATGTTCTTTCAGAGTTGTAATTGTTATTGCCATTAGTATAAGTCCAATACAAGATACTGTGATGTTCCAGAATTGGACCTTTCTTCAAAGTATTGATACTAACAGAAAGTTTTATGTGTTACAGTTCTTTAACTCTAGGAATGTTTAATTAATTATTTATCAGGGGTGCAAACATAGCCCACACAGGATATGAGAGTAGCTTATGGTCGAAAAGAGCTAACATTTATTCCTATTTCATCTTGTACCAAAGGCTTGGCAGACAATATCACCTGAGACCATATCTGTAGTTAGATAATATTTTTATTACCATCGTATGTATGAGACAATGAAGTCATAAAGGATTGTCTTGACTTACTCAAAGCTGTAGAGTTATATGTGACACATCAGGATTCAAGTAATTATCAAATTCTAACTTCTGTAATCTTTCCATTGATCTAAATATTTCTGAAGTTTCTCTTTTATCTAAATGTTTATATATTTATTTGAGAGAGAAAGCAGGGGGAATGGTAGAAGGAGAGGGAGAGAGAGAATTTTTTTTTTAAAGATTTTATTTATTTATTTGACAGAGAGAGAGATCATAAGTAGGCAGAGAAGCAGGCAGAGAAAGAGTGGGAAGCAGGTTCTCCACTGAGCAGAGAGCCTGACGTGGGGCTCAATCCCACAACCCTGAGATCATGACCTGAGCCGAAGGCAGAGGCTTAACCCATTGAGCAACCCAGGTGCCCCGGGAGAGAGAGAATCTTAAGCAAGCCCCACTCAGCACAGAGCCCAACAGAGGGCTCAAATCAATCCAGGACTCTGAGATCATGACCTAAGTCAAAGTCAAGAGTCAGACTCTTGATTTATTGAGCCATCCAGGTTTCCCAGTGATTTTTTTTCTTAAGGGAGCCCAACTTGTGGTTTGAACTGATGACCCTGAGATCAAGACCTGAAATGAAAGTTTCAGACAGTTTTGTTGACAGAGCCACCCATGTACACTAAATATTTTTGACATTTCTGAGATTCCACCATATCAAAGATGTGAATGCTTCCATCATCTAGTCCCACCAGGTGGTACTTCAGCATATATAAGAAACTGTTTTTATACTGATTTGCAAGTGTTGATTGGCAGCAGTTTGTGTGGAGCTCTGTGTTAAATGATGCTGTGGCTTCTTTAGGATTTTGTAGAATAGATATTTATTAAATATTAGTAATGTTTACCATAGACACCAAAGTTGGAATTGTGGGTATAAGTGCCAGGCAACTAAAAATGAATTGGAAATGGTTCTCCACTTTCTTGGAGAAAATAACTTAGTAATTTAAATAATAGAAAAGGAAGGAAGATGGCAATGGTCTTGGGAGGGGTGATCTCCACAACAAATGATCTCCACAACTCTCTGGCCAATAAAATGAGGCAATTTAAGCGTGAAAGCTTTTCATGGCAATCCCAGGACAAGTTGCATGGATTACCAGGGCAAGGAGCTTCTGTCATTTCTCAGTCCAAAGTTTCTTCTGGGCAATGATGCTTATAGAATACTCAGTTTGGATTTACACACACTTTGGATCAGATTTACAAAAACAGTGTGGATCACACAAACTTTGACAAATCCCTGGAGGGAACTCTGGAGAACATAAGCTCAAGTGTACCCTTTTAGATGTGGTTAATCCTTCCTCTTATGATGCCATACTAAGGACCTTTGGAAGCCTTAGAAAACCTGATAGTCTCAGTCAAGGAAAATTGTAGGGACATGTGTGTGTGTGTGTGTGTGTGTACACATGCATGTGCTCATGCAAAGTCACAGACTGAATGCTTGTATGCTCTCAAAATTCACAGACTGAATGCTTGTATGCTCTCAACCTTATTGTGATGGTTCTAGGAGAAAGGGAAATAATTAGTTCCTGAGGCTGGGTCTGATAAAATTTAGTGCCCTTAAAAAACAGACAGAAGAGATCTTTCTCTCCCTCTCTCACTCTCTCTCTCTCCTCCCCACCCCCCAAACCCCCTGTCTCTGCCATGAGAGAATGCAGCAAGAAGGCAGCCATCCACAAGCTAAGAAGAGGCCCTTAACCAGAAACTGAGTGAGCTGACAACTTGAGCTTGGATTTCCAGCTTTCAGAACTGTAAGAGACAACTTTCTGTTACTTAAGCTGTTCACTTCTATTGTATTTTGCCATGACATCACAAGCAAACTAATATGTAGGTTTTGGTGTTATTAATAATTACATTAATTATTAGAGGGTTTTTTTACTTATTAATTATTATTATTTTCCATGTATAATTCAACCTTTAAGCATTTTGCTTACTCCATTCTTTTACCCCTGACAGCAATCCAACCCCCAGAAATCCTATGAGTTGGGTATATGATCTCCATTCTGCATCTAAGGGAACTGAAGCACATGATTAAGCCAATAAAGTATATGTTTAAGATTCAAATTCAGATGTGTTTGGAAGAAAATTTGGCTGCCAACTAATGAATGTCGTAGTATAATAGAAGTTAGAGCATTAGATATGAAATATCCTTCTGGACAGTGGTGTCCTTAATCTTCCCAGAGTCTTTTCATAATTATCAAGGGCTCTCAACACCTACCTAGCTCCTTCCAGATATCTTCTGGGAAATACAGGTTCCCACAACACTAGTTAGATGTGGGACTCTTCCACAAACAACCAAATCACCTGCAGGCTTGACTTTGAGTATTCAGTAAGACCTGCTGTCTAGAGCCTTGTGAACCCAACTCACCTGTCTTATCAGGCCTACATGCTCATGCTATTGAACACCACCCTTGGCCTTGGTGCTGAGGCCCACAGCGTTTCCCCACTGTCAGTCCCCAGTTCACACTCAATACCACCCCAGGACACCCAAATATTGTTGGTATTGCAGCAGAAAGAAATAGGCCAGGCTGTCCCATAGGACTGACGGAAAACTTACTCCCTCTTTTAAAATATTACTAGCCTCAGGTACCAAGAGATTCAACTTCAGAGAATGAAATCAGAAATCTAGAAGCTTCTTTTTTTTTTTTTTTTTTTTTTTTTTTTTATAAAATAAGAATAATTGTATGTTTTTTTTTTTTTTTTTTTTTTTTTTTTTTTTTAAAAGTCAGGCATGGAAATCTCTGTTTTGTTTGACTTTAGTTGAATGATTCTAGCTATTTTCTTCCACTAATATCTGGAGTTCAGCCAACCACAGGACACTTGCTTTCTGTTCATTTGTAAATTAATATATCTGGAAGTGAAGATTGTCTCTGAAAAAAGCAGATTCGCTTTTCTCCAAATGTAATAAAATTATGTTTGGGGAAGCCTCTGTTGATGTCCAAGAATCTTTATGAGCCTTTTAAAGTCATTGTTTTCTTCTCACAAATGAGAACTTGCTGATGCCAAGGAGTAATGAACTGGAAAACCGCATGGTGACAGTTGGTTCTTAAGCTGGCCCGGGTGCATAGCAAGGCCTGCTGGGGAAGGAAGCTTGTGACTTCCTTATTTCTTGCTTGTTCTCTGTTTGCTATTTTTCCTTTTTTTATTCCTCCCTTCTCTCTTGCCCCCTCCCTCCTTTATCCCTTAAGCAATACCTACAGGGTTTAAAATAGACTGGCCCGGGGTCAGTTAGTTGAGTGGTCAGTTCCTGTTGTATGAACATGATACTTAATTATGTTCAGTTTCCTCATCAGTGGAATGGTGACAATACACCCTTCCTCACTTCCTTTCTCCAAAAACAATCTATCTTTGATTCAAGTATCCAATTCTACCCTATCCAACTTCTGTGACTTAAAGGGATAGAGAAGACCCCTACATTCTAGAGCACTTGAGCCATTATAGTCACTAATGATCATTTTGTTCCCCTGTAGAACAAGTAATTCAAAAACCCAGACTTTGGGGTTGGTATTGGTTGGCTGTGACATGGGGGAGTAGACTTCTCTCTCTGCCCCTGAAAGCATGCTGCCTCAGATGTCTAGAATCCTTTACAATAGGGGAAGGTACTCGGAGCATGAAGCTGTCACACCAAATGGGGACAAAAGAATGGGGGACAATGGAAACTCAGTCCCTGATCATGCTCTATACCTACATTAGACCTGGACTCCCGGTACATGGGAAAAATTCCCTTATACTTTAAACCAGTTCAAGGAGGTTTTTTGTTTTTTATACCCCAAACCATCCTAACTGTGTTTATGTGAAAGTCAAATGTGACCATTTACACCCACAATTAATAGTATATCCTCAAGAGGTGTTCATTAACTTCCTTCCCTCTAATTTAGACTTTCCCCTTTTATTCATTGACTCTCCTTTTCTTCTCTCGGTAACCCAAACATATCTTGGCATTACCAGACCTGAGAATCCACATAAAGTATGAAAATGTTGTTAGGATTTCTTTGTTTCTCAGAAACAAGGACCTTTTCAATTTACTCAAAGCATGGAAGGGTTAGTGCACGGAGACACATTACAAAAGGAAACCTGGGTTCTCAGCCACTTGTACAAGCTTGGATGGTTCAAAAAATAGCTGGAAAGAGCAGAAACCACAGTACCTCTGGGCCTCATGACCCAGTGCTTTCCGTAAACTGGAACTCGTGAGTCCTTTTTTTATGTCCTCAGCAGAAGAAACCTGTACAGCCATACTCTAATGGGACCTATCAACTGCCTTTCTACAAATACTTCCTGCCCCAGTGGCCTCTGCCTCAGTACCGCTCATTTCAATCCAAAAGACAAAAGATGTGATGGGTACATACCTCCAGTGGGACAAAGCTCTCAGTCCACCAGCCACCGTGTGAATTGGCTGTAAGAAGCCATTGTTCCTTCTTTAGTCCAGTCATCTTTGACCAGAGTTCAAGAGTCACACTGCATAGAACAGAACTATCCATATGTATTCAAACAACTGTCACTTATCAAATAGTTAGGTAAGTACATTGTGTTAGGTACTTGTCATAAATAAAATAATCGAAGAACTTTTCAGGTAAAGTTGTCTTAGAAATAGGAAGATGGTGCAAACAGATATTAATCAAGTTGTAATACGAAAAGGAAGGCCACAGTGAAAGCATAGAAATATGTTGTGTGGGGGAGGAAAAGTATATCTGATACACAGTAGGCAGAGAATTCTGCCACTCTGAGCTATGCTTGAGTCGAGATCTAAATGCAATGTGGGAGTGAACTACTTCAATACTAGAAGAAAGAGTTTTGGAAGGGAACATCTGGTGCAAATGTCCTGATTCAAGAATGTGCTTGATTTGTTGAAGGAACAATCCACAGGTCAGTCACTGTGCTTTCAGTGATGTGACAACAGGGAGAGGGTACGAGATCTGGACAGATGGTGGAATTGGTGTCCCTCTTTCCTCAGTAATGGACCTTAAAGGGTGCCAGTGATTTTCAGAGGGGTCCAAGTTCATGTGGGCTTCTGTGGCTTGGGTTCTCTGGTAGAGGGAACTGAGATACAGGTCTTGTACTTCCAAGTCTCACAGTGAGGTCACTCACCCTATTTCTTCCCATTAGGTCCACTTAATGAATTCAGTACTTTTTCAATTCTTGGCACTTCCCTGTGGCACCTGGTCCTCTCACCCACATTTTCCTTCTGAGGTGCCTCACCCTGCAGCTAGAAGGATTCTCCTAGGGCAGCCTGTAGACACAGCATGAGAATTCCATGTCTCCTGCAACTAGACCATCGCTGCTGGAGGACAGGTGCTTTATATTGCTCCCAGGTGTAATCTCACAGCTTTGAATAGCACCTGGTATATAATTGGTCCTCAGGAACTCTTGGGGTCTGCTAGTATCTCTGTGTTCAACACAACTGTTTTTGATCCTCCACTGAACCCCTTGTTGGTTCTTTCTGCCCCAGGGTCCTGCAGATTGGAGAAGCATTTCTCCTCTGACCAATGATGTAGGTTCCTCTTTGGAATCTTGGCTAGCTTTAATTCAACATAAGTTTAAACTTTTATTAGGTTTCTATGGTTTAACAAATTTTTTTTTTAATTGGTCTTTGTCCCGATTCCTGACATAATGCTCCTAAAATCCACCCGAGTGATGAGTGTCTTTTATATTTTACTGAGGTGACTCGAGAACTGAGGAAGACTACATAAATTCAGTATGGGGGCTTGTTGCCATTAAGGTCAAGCCAGGATCTGAAGATTGGGACCCTCAGTCCTACCCCTTGACTTCCCCTAGAAGAGAGAGGAGCTGAAGACTGAATCAGGTCACAGTGGCTAATAGTTTAATTAATCACATCTATACACTGACACTTCTTTAAAAACTCTAAAGTATAGGGCTAAGGGAGCTTCTGAGCTGGTGAAGACAAGAATGTGTTGGGAAGATGGACCACACTAAAAGGGCATGAAAACTCTATACTATATATTGCACCCCTCCCCCAAAACCCTGTCTGATGCATCTATTTTTATGTTGTATCCTTTATAAGAAACCAGTAATCATGAATGCTTTCTTGAGTTCTGTAAGTTGTTCGAGCAGATTATGGAACCCGAGTAGGGGGTTGTGGGAATCCACACATTTGTAGTTAGCTGGATAGAAGTGTGGGTGGTCTGGGGATTGCACTGGGGATTGCACTTGTAGCTGGATTCTAAAATGAGGAGCTGACATCTAAAATGAGGGCAGTCTTGTGGGACTGAGCCCTTACTCTATGGGATCTGCACTAACTTTAGATAGTCAGTTTCAGAATTGAATCAAATTATTGGAGCCCCAGTTGGTGTTGAAGAATTGAAATATTGGTTGTTGGTGTTGGGAAAAAAGCACACAATTCCCAAAAGGAAGTTTATTAGGTCAGTGTTTTTAACTTTCCTCTTGTCAAATATTTAGGATTAATTCTTAGAAGATTATTAGGATGACAGTTGGGAGGTATTATCCAAAGATAATACCCCATCTGTAAGGATCAGAGGTAGAGTGGGCCAGTGGCTTGGGTTGGATTCTAAGCTGTTGGGCCCAGTTGGGATGTTGGTATTTTGCTAAAAGCAGCCAGAAGGCAAATAAGCTGAAATGAGATTTGGGATTGAGCCAACAGCCATGTGTAAAGTGCTAAGGTCCAAAGCTTGTGAAAACAAGAGCCAACAAGCATGGCCATGGAGCCATACAAGGTTGCTTCATCCAAGGGTCAGTATCTAGGCTAGGGCTAGAGTCAGCAGGCACAGCCTGGGACTAGGGAGAAGGGATCAAAATTAGTGGGGTTAAAAGGCTCTGCAGAGTCTCCATCTACCCTTTATCTGTTAATGAAGGCAACTGATACTCAGCTTCACTTAGGAAACAAGGTCATCAGATAGGTCACCTACTGTCCTGCTCCATAGTCATGGAGAGAATTAGGATTCTAGGGAAGAAGACCAAGTAACAGTTAAAAGGAAGTCAGAGATTTCCTGTAGGATAAATACAACCAGTTGTTCTTGTTGTCTGAATGATGTAGACCAAAGGGCAGACCACATGCATGCACATTGCCCACCTCTGAGGATCCTTGCCATGGCTGCACTGGCAGGGGTGTGTGAGGGAGAGGGTTTTTCAGAAGAGAATCTGCTGCTTCTCCAGCCTTAAGGTATACAGTTATGGGAGGAAATCAGTAATGCTAAGAGAGTCTAAGGAAGCAGAACTGGAGGCAGAAACGTTCTACCTTAAATTATAAGGTAAAATAGCATTGTGGCTAAGCAGGCTTCTACCAGAACAAGACCAGCTAAGGTCAAATGCTGGCCCTGCTACTTCTTATCTGTGTGATTCATGCTCCGGATTAATAGGCACATCTGCCTGTTAAGAGGCTGCCTCACTGCTGTTCATTTAGTCTTTTGGGTCACCTATAAAGAAAGCCAAACTGTCAGGATAAGAAAGCTCTATTTCTGCTATCAACCCTTTGTGTTAATCCTATCCCTCCTCTCCCGATTCCCAAACACGGTCTTTAGCTCAAAATGTCTGCTCAAACAGAAGCTTCTCTTTGAGTATCTGTAGCCTAAGTGTAATGGATCAGTGGGTTCTCCTAACTGGGTTCTCCTAAGCACTCAGAGACCAGGCCTAAGTAGAAGCTCAGCAGGAATCTGTGTTAATAAACAGGAGTAACAGGGAGTGCATATGCCAAAGCATGGACCTTTCCTCCTCTAGGGTTTGGAAAACGAACACAAGGGAAGAGAAGCTGTCCAGGACACAATGTTGGTCACTTAGTTGGGAGACCCTAAAGCAAAAGCAAGAAATCTCAATTCCCCGTTAACTTCACTTTACCAAGCTGCCTTTCTGTCATGGGAGGATAAACAGAACATTTTTCCCCCCAAGGAAAAAGGGGGAAAAAAAAAAAAAACTAAGGCATTTTTGGTATTTTTTTGTTGTTATTCAATACTATAATTTCAGCACGTAAGTACTTCATAGAGGGGCAAAATGGAAAATCGCATGCCATCCATCACTCACCCTCCCCTAGGTGGTATTTATGTACCCTCATCAGAGGCAAAATATGGTCTTTTGAGTCAGAGTCGGAATAAAACCCCTGTCATTCTCTCACTCTGTTGTCACGAAGGAACCTTTCTTCAAACGCAGGTTGCATTAGGCAAAAGTGGTTGTGTGTTTGAAATTAAATCACTCAAATCTGATTAAAAACAGGATGTGTAAGCTTCCATTGGGGTTCCTACTTGAATGGGGTGCCATACAAAATCAAGTTGTATTGTATTGTACGAAACGGCTTTGTATTAATGTTCAGAATAACAAGGTCCCGCTGAGAGCCCTTCACGTTTCTCAGTGGTGCTTCAAGTTTGTCAAAATTTTTCAGGAAGGGATTTGTACCACCTTTGCTGCATGAACCACAGTTTGGGGGGAAAAATAAAGGATTGGTGAATTAAAATGACATATTTTTATTACTCTGAATGAGGGCAATCTTGCGCTGTTCATTTACCCTCTTTTCTGGATTTCTGTGCAATGTGGCAGGAAGAATTTGGGCTGTGTAGCCTTGTGTCAAAGGTCAGCTCTCCTGCTCATCTGTCTTAATAGTGTATTCATGGATAAAATTAGGCATAATGTTACCAAATTTGACTTACTTCACTTAGCATAACCCCCTCCAGTCCCATCCATGTCAATGCAAATGGTAGGTATTCATCCTTTCTGATGGCAACATAATGTTCCATTGCATATATGTACCACATCTTCTTTATCCATTCAACTGTTGAAGGGCATCTCAGCTCCTTCCACAACTTGGCTATTGTGGACATTAGCAATAAACATTAGGGTTCAGGTGCTCCTTCTTTTCAGTACATCTGTATCTTTGGAAAGAAACCAGAGAGGGAGACAAATCATGAAAGACTCTGGACTCCAGAAACAAACTGAGGATTACAGAAGGGAGGGGCTGGGGGATGAGGTATTCAGGTGATGAGTATTAAGGAGGGCACAGGTTGTGATGAGCACTGGGTGTCATATACACAACTAATTTATTACTGAACACTATATCAAAAACCAGTGATGTACTATATGTTAGTTATTGAGAATATATGAGAACAAAAAATAAAAATAAATACAATAAAAACTAGTGTCCTTTACCCCCCCCCCAAAAAAAAGAAAAAAAAATAACAAATTTGAGATGTTGTTGCAAATAAAGAAGAGACAGATCGGGACAGAAGATCACGGCAGGTAGGAAGGCAAGGAGTAGAAACACTGAGCAGACGGGCAGGAAAGGAAGCTAAGAATGAGGGTTTTGTTTGTCTGTTTTGTTTTGTTTTGTTTTAATACCAGCTTGCTAGGGTGACCATAACAAAGTAGCACAGGGTAGAACAGAAGTGTCCTGTCTCAGGCTGGAAGTCCAAGATCAAGATGTCAGTAGATTTGGTTTCCTGAGGCTTCTCTCCTAGCAGAGGGCACCTTCCTCCTGTCTCTCCATGACCTTCTCTCAGCTTAGACACACCCCTCATGGTCTCTCTGGGTCCACATTTCTTCCCAGGGGTGCCAGGAAAACTGGATTAGGGACCAAGCTCATGACCTCATGCTAGTTTAGTCGCCTCTTTAAAATCTCTGCCTCCAGATACAGTCACATTCTGAGGCACTGGGGATAGAGGCTCCGACATACGGATTCGAAGGGGACACAGTTTGACCCAGACAATTCTGTTCTGTCATTTTTCCTTTGGCGCCACAGCAATATTTTATACAGTTAAAAGCAAAATTAGATCAAAACTTTTCAAAGCAATTTCTAAACATGTCATATAAATTAATCTTTTTCCCATTTCCAGACTAACATGGAACAACTCTACTATAGTCTGATAGCAATTAAAATTTTTAAACAGAATACAGATAAAACTACCTGAAAATTCTAGAAATTGAACCGTAACAGGGGGTTATAAGCTAAAGTAAATGTGTGAATAAATTTTCCATGACAAGAATGATATTTGCAAATATGACCCCCACTTCTTTCATCTCCCTGTTCTGATTCAAAGATGGATCTCATCACCAGATGTGCAGTGGGCATGGAAAAACAAAACAGGACAAAATGAAACAAACAAACAAACAAATCTACCCCTGTGGAAACCTTTATTTCTAGCCAGAGGACAGAGATCGTAAACTCCCACATGTCAGAGAGTATGGGAGAAATTTCCACTCCTCGTCTCAAAAATACATTCTTCTCTCCCAGTCGTGTTCTGAGGACAACCTCAGAAGCGGAACCGCACGGCCACCAAAGCAGCATCTCATCCTAGGCATCTAAAACCCTAACATGAGACCCTGCTCTCTGCCAAAGGGGTGCTAAGAATACGGGTCCCTGTAGTTTGGAGAAGACCCTTCGTTCCTTTTCTCACCCCTGTGAACTAAAATTCAACCATATGGAATTAGCCAACAACCTGGAAAGGCTCATGTCTAGAAAGAAACCTGTCTTACTGGCCAGAGGAACTGGGAAGAGTGGACCCTGGAGGGCCACTGTTTCTGGGTGGAAAAAACTCTGAGATCTTAGAAGGGGACACCTGTTTTCTATGTACGAACTCGCCCAAACCCAGGATTCACTCCTGGGAAGCGCTTGGGTAAGGCATAGAGAAGAAGCATAGAGAAGGCTCTAGGAACCAGGCTGTGAAATAAACCATAGACTAAACCCCAGACCAAGCCCTGGGTGGTACATGTGCAGACAGATCCAAACAACAGAGCAAAGACTTGGAACGCTTAACTGACATAAGCAACACCAACCCCAGAAGGTGGGATAGAACTTGTAGGTTCAGGTGAATCACGTGATGTGTCTGTTGAAACAAAAATCAACCTCATTCGGGGGACTTTAGCAGAATCCAGAGTCTTGCGAAATAATATTCAAAGTGCCCACGAGACCCTCCAAAATTGATATACAAAGGCAACACAAACAAGCAAACAAAAAATCAAAAACATCTAACCATAAAGCAGCTATTATAACGACATCCCAGAAGCGAAGATGAACACTCTTGAAACAACTGAAACGATAAGTGTAAAGATAGATGAACAGAAAAATGGAAACAATAAAAAAGAAAGAATGGACACTTTAGAACTGTCAAATTCAATATAGGAAATAAAAGAATCCATTGAGTGGTCTCAGTAGCAGAATGGAGAAAGAATAGGAAACAATTGGTGTATTTAAAGATGGGTAGAAATTACACAGTCTGAAGAACAGAGAGAAGAATTTAAAAATTAGAAGAGGGGCACCTGGGAGGCTCAGCTTATTAAGCACCTGACTCTTGATTTCAGCTCAGGTCATGATCCCAGGGTCATGAAATCAAGCCTTACATTGGATCTCGTGCTCAGTGGGGATTCTGCTATTGGATTCTCTCTCTCTGCCCCTCCCCCTTCTCATGTTCTCTCTCTTTCCCTCTCTCTCTCTCTCATTCTTTCTTAAATGAATAAATAAATTTTTTTTAAATGAGCAGATGCACAGGGACCCATGGACAAGTTTTAAGACTCTGATTTCATGTCATTGGAAACCTAGAAGAAGAGAAATAGGTGTGGAAATAAAAAAAAAAAAAAAAAAAAACATTGGCTATAAAATCACCCTTAGTTTTGAGACCTACATTTCTAGATTCAGGAAGTCCAGGAAAACTAAAACAAGACAAGATGAAAGAAAATCATGCATGGAAATATGGTTTACAATGCTAAAAACTGAACATAAATTCAATACTCAAAAATGAATAATCCAGTTAAAAAATGGGCAGAAGACATGAATATTTTTTTTTCCAAAGAAGACATAAAGTTGATCAAAAAACACATGAAAGGATGGTCAGCATCATTGATCATCAGGGAAATACAAATCAGAACTACAAGAAGATATCACCTCACACCTGTCAGAATGGCTAAAATCAACAACACAAGAAATAAAAGGTGTTGGCAAGATTGTGGGGAAAGGGGAAACCTCTTGCACTGTTGGTAGGAATGCAAGATGGTGCAAGACAATATGGAGTTTCCTCAAAAAGCTAAAAATTTTAAATTGGGTAGTACTACCCAATTTCCCACATTTGAACTACTAGGTATTTTTTTTTTAAAGATTTTATTTGTTTATTGGACAGACAGAGATCACAAGTAGGCAGAGAGGCAGACAGAGAGAGAGAGAGGGGGAAGCAGGCTCCCTGCTGAGCAGGGACCACCACCCCTCCCGCATGCAGGGCTCAATCCTAGGACCCTGAGATCATGACCTGAGCCGAAGGTAGAGGCTTAACCCACTGAGCCACCCAGGCACCCTGTACTACTAGATATTTACCAAAGAATAAAAAATACTAATTCAAAGGGATACATGCACCCCAATGTTTACAACAGCATTATCTATAATAGCCAAAATATGAAAACAGCCCAAGTGTCCATCAACCGATGGATGGATAAAGCAGTTGTGGTATATAAATATACATTTGTGTGTGTGTGTGTGTGTGTGTGTATTACTCAACCATCAAAAAGAATGAAACCTTTCCATTTGCAACAATGTGGATGGAGCTAAAAAGTATTATTCTAAGCAAAATAAGTCAGTCAAGGACAAATACTATATGATCTCACTCATATGTGGAATTTAAGAAAACAAAACAAATGAACAAAAGAAGAAAGAGAGGCAAACCAAATAAACCAGACTCTGAACTATGGAGAACAAAAGTGTCGGCTACCAGGGGAAGGGGTGTAGGAGGATGGGGGAAATGAGGGGTGGGATTAAGGAGTGTACCTGTCCTCCCGAGCAGCGGATGTTGCATGGAAGTGTTGAATCACCCCATTGAACACCTGACACTAATATCACACTGTGTGTTAAGTAACTGGGATTTAAATAAAAACTTAAAAAGATTAACAGGAGAAAAGCAAACAAACAACAAAAAGAAAAAATAAAACAAAATAAAATGCCGAAAACTGAAGATAAATTACCAAAAGGAAAAAAAAAATATGTCTAGAGCAATTAGAGGGGGAAACAATTACATATAAAAAAAATCAAACTGATAAGAACAGATACTACCATGCTTAGCGAAACAAGTCAAGCGGAGAAAGACAACTATCATATGATCTCCCTGATATGAGGAAGTGGTGATGCAACATGGGGGCTTAAGTGGGTAGAAGAAGAATCAATGAAACAAGATGGGATTGGGAGGGAGACAAACCATAAGTGACTCTTAATCTCACAAAACAAACTGAGGGTTGCTGGGGGGAGAGGGTTTGGGAGAAGGGGGTGGGATTATGGACATTGGGGAGGGTATGTGCTTTGGTGAGTGCTGTGAAGTGTGTAAACCTGGTGATTCACAGACCTGTACCCCTGGGGATAAAAATATATGTTTATAAAAAATAAAAAATTTAAAAAAAATCAAAATGACTGGATTTTCCATCAGAAATCATAGAGCAACATTTAGTCTCTAGTTTCAAAGGTACAGAGGCCTATATATTTCGCTATGTCATACTCCGGAATTCTGTTGGAACCAGAAAGCAGTACAATATTTTTAAGCTGTTGAAAGAAAAGAACTATCGGCCCCAAATTTTATACCTAATAAAAACATCCACAAGGAATAAAGACAAAATAGAAACATTCCCAGATAAAGGTAAACTAAGAGAACATGTCATTGGTTAATTTTTCTTATAAGTGATTGCTAAAGGAAATTGTTTATAGTGACAGCAAATGATTGCAGTTCGAGGAAATCTTGGAACTGCAGAAATGGCAAGTATTTGGGTGTATAATATAGTATTTTTACCCATGTAAATTATTTAAAATATGAACAAACATTGAGCACAGAAACGGTAATATTATTTCAAGTATATAGATGTAATACATACAAAGATCTAAAATAAAGTGGGGAAGGTAAATACAACCATAAGTAAAATCTTAACTTGCTTACTAACTATGTTGTTGGCAATGGCATAGGAATATGTGGTTCTGAGAGTATTGTATATGTGTGTTGTGAGATCAAACAAATGAAGAATTATTTTGGTATTATTGGGAAGTGGCATCTTTGTCACAGGACAGACAGCATATTAAGGAAATTCAGTAAAAAAAAAAAAAAAAAAAAATCTAATAAAGTTCCAAAAATAGTTAACTGAGAAAAATAAAGATTCAAAAACCAGAAGAAATAGATAGATACTTATAAAAAGAATAGAAAATGTAACAAGGAACCAAACATAAATTATAAGAGTAAAAAATCAGAATTGTGAGATTAAAAACTCAAGGGATAGTCAAATGGCAGACTCAAATCAGATGAACTTGTCAGCCGGAGGACAGATGCTGTGTGACCTGGGTAGCCAGCAATGGTAGCAGTGAACTGAGTCAGAGCAGAAAACAGGTTGATCATATCTTTAAATTACTGGAAAGAGGAAGAGTCTGTCAAGAATTCTATAGCCAGCCAAACTGTCATGCAATGTAAAGGTGATATAAATACCTTTCAGACACATAAGAATGCACAGTACCTTGCTAGAAGAATAATTAGCAGAGGCATGTCAGAAAGACACACATGTACAGACACACACACACAATCCAGAAATAATGGGACATTAAAATTTTAAATAATAATATTAAAAAAAAAGGATTTTTCTCTTAATCTAGAAGTGAGGAAAGATACTGTGTTTTTGCTTATTTTTTTAGTGTTTGGTCAAAAATGAAATATTATATAAACATGGCAATAGGGCACCTGGGTGGCTTAGTCATTAAGTATCTGCTTTCAGCTCAGCTCATGATCCCAGAGTCTTGGGATCGAGCCCTGCATTGGGCTTCCTGCTTAGTGGAAAGCCTGCTTCTCCCTCTTCCTCTCCCTCTCCCACTGTGTTCTCTCTTTTGCTGTGTCTCTCTATGCCAAATAAATAAAATCTTAAAATCTTAAAAAATCTTACAATAGAATGGTTAAGTTACAGCTCATAGGGAGTAAAAGGAAATAGAAAATATTTCATCAATCCAATAAAAAGACAGAAAGAAAAAATGAAAAAAATGGAATACATAAAATAAGAAATTATAAATAAGTCCACATACATCAGTCATCATAATAAAAGTAAATGTTTAACTTTCCAGATACAAAGATAAGTTGTAAGATTGGATGAGAGAGAGAGAAACATAATGTCTTATTAAACTTGGAAGTAAAAGGTTGAGAAAATATATATCAGGCAAAACTAACCAAAAAAAGATGGTGTCACTATTTTAATATCAAGAAAATAAATTGAAGTCCAAACACATTCTAGGGAACAAGAATGTATCAGGAAGGTATTGCAATTTAGAACTTACATATATCCAATTATATATCCTCAAATTATATAACAAAAATGACAGAATTGCAATAAAAAGCTGAAGAATCTAACATCACAGCAGGAGAAATTAATATGCCTCTCTCAGAACCGACGTCTCAGGGACAAAATAATAAAGATCTAGAATATTTAAACAACATAATTACTGAATGTGATATAACAGAAAATATAGACACTTGTGGCCGTGGAATTAGGGAGTAAGTACTCATTTTGAATATGTATGGAGAATATAGAAATGTTGACCATTTCCTAAACTACAGATCCCAAATATCTGGAAGGATGAGGAACACGAGAGCTTTCTGTGTTGTGTCCTACCTGCTCATGCCTCTTTTGGAAGAGCCATTTTGGAGAACAACTGATAATAGCTAATAAAACTAGAAAAGCATATGTCCTATGCATCAGCACTTCTATTTTTAGACCATTTCTATTCATTGCACAAGGATTCATGTACAAGAGCTATATTGCAGTACTGTTCAAAATTGTCAAAAATTGGAAATACCCTAAATGTCCATGAACCAGAGACCTAATAAGTAAATTGAGTCAAATTATACAGTGTCATATTACTGTGCTGGTGAAGCTGTTAAGCTGATGCACTAGAGCTTCATGAATTGTCCAATGTCAACAACATCCCAGTCCAAATTCGTTTTCCAAAACTTTTTTGAGGCCAGATGTGTTTTGGTATTTTTTTTTTTAATCCAGAGAGGCATATATCTCTATTTTAATAACATCCTCAGCAGAATCGGAGCCAGCAGTATGAAACCAAACTTACTAATACTTCTATAGAAAAAAACATATGAATATTGAACAGCTACACATCAATTCCAATCATGTTTTGCTACCTAATGGGTTCAGGTAAAGGTAGATTTTTTTCTGCCAAACACATTATGGAGAAAAAATTTGGTTTTCAGACACTTTGACCTTTCGGGCTCTTGTAGAGATTCTGCCCTTGTATTCAATGAAAAACAGTTGCAAAAATAGGCATGTACTATGACAACATCTACACACATTTTTTAAAATGCTTAACACAACATATTTTATGGCAACATGCATGTTTAGACATTTATAAAAACTACTCAAGGGACTGATAATCACCTTTTTGGGGAGAGTGTTTACTTCTGAGGAGGTAAAGAAGTGAGATCAGTGAGGAGAAAAGGAAAATTCAACTGTATTTGTATTGTCTTCTTCTTGTTGTTTACACAAAAAGATGGGGAGCATCTTACAAACGAAGTCACTAAAAGTAAAAGAAGTATTTAACCAGATGGGAAGAGTGGGAAAGGAGACGACAGGCAGAGATAAAGCATATGAAAACCTCAGAAGTATATAGACCATGGCATTGTCCAGAACACAAGATGGTTCTGTGGCTGGGGAACAGGGTCCTTGTTGGATTGGGAAGATGTAGGAGATGAAGCTGGAGAGGAAAGAAGAGCAACTGCCATCCTGAAACTGGGGTTGGGGAGGATTGTCCAGGAAAGGGTATGACCAAATGTGTGACTTCCAATGATCCCACTTGGAGCCAGATAATGCACAAATCATAGAGATGCAGACTGGAGACAGCTACTGTCACTTAAGTGGCCCTGGGCTGTGAACTCTCTTGGCACACATCCTTCTTTGGGATCATCCAAAAATTACTCTGCAAGAGGCCAGGGCAAGCACTGTTTCTACATTTTGAGAGGAGAAAAAGCAAACTTTAAAGGTCACATGACCTGCTCAGAGTTATAGAGGGAACAAGTAAATTCAGATCCTCTGAAGGGATTATCATCTTCTGTTTTTGTTCCCAAAAGTTGCCATCCCAACAAGAGGGCAGAGAAATAATCAGAGATGTTTTTGAAATACTTCTTTTCTGATTGTCAAGAAATACGGTTTATTTTTTCCCCAAAAAAACTGACAGAAAAGATTCAGTTGTTGAAATGTTCAGATAGGAAACCCCTAAAAGAAGCAAGCTCTTTTGAAGGAGCTTTCCACAGTAGAAAGATGGTGGTAGTAGAGCAGAAAAGGACCCTGTGTAGGTCCACTCTGACCCCCTCACTGATGCAAAGGGCAAAGCCAGGTGCAAAGAAAAGAAGTGATGACACCCAGTGGAATTTCGAATGTGGATGTCTTGAATGTGTTTTGAGTTCCTTGCCAATTTTCCTCCTTTGTCAATAGAAGGCAGTTTCAGGGAAAGACCAAAAGTTGAAGAAATATGGACTTATGCCAGATGAGAAAGCCACAATAAAGACCTTAGAAGAAAAGATAGTGTCAAACATGGGAGTGAGGACCCCTGCCTCAGTTAACAGATGTAAGATCAGGGATTTATAAAAGAGATTATGTGTGTGCACCAAGACAACAGAAGCTCGGGGTGGGGGGGTGGCAGAGGACAGATTCAAGTCCAACACAATCCTGAAATGTATCTTCTCAGGTCTTCTTTAAAACAAAAATAAGTTGGAAAACATTTCTCCATTTATGGACTGAAAATATGTGAGGGGCAGATTATATATTGTGTGGGATAAAGAACATGCCTTTATAATTGATTAAATTGAATAGTTTCAGATCAATCATGGGCAATTGACAAATTATGAAGCTTTAATCCTGGCCAGTTTTCCCTTTAAGAGCTGAGGAATTGAGTTTAATTAACACCCAGATGGTCAGTTCAGTGCATCAGCTGAAAACGTCCCAGGTGCGATTTTTTATTTCTCATAAACCCCATTTTCAACTTGCTTAGCCATATACCCTCAAAACTATGCAGGGAAGTAAACTTTGTGTGGACAAAGGCTGTATATGAGTATCTCATATTGATCATCTATTTGGGGCCAGATACTCTAAAATATAGTAAGTAAGTGTCTACCAAGAATTCTTACCATTCATTCATTCTTCAGCTCTCTGGAGTCTAAAAGGCATTCTCCATGTGGGAGGAAATGGGAGATGAACAAGAGTCCCAGGCCACAAATCATATGCAGTCCATGAAGGACAAGCCAAGACACAAAGAAAACAGTCAGAGAAGAAGGAACAGACATAGGAAGGACAAATGGAAGGCAGCAGGTACTTACCAAGCACCTGCTCACTGCTTGCCAATTCCCAACTGCTGCTCAGCACCACCACCATTTTGTTCTTACTTCCCTGGCCTTTCTGTACCCTCTCCCTGTCCAAACTCTGCCTTCTGCCTCCCAAGCCTGGCTGCAGGGCTGGCAGAGCACCTCAATTTCCTTCTCCCTTGTTGTCATTAAAGGGAGCCCCAAAACTTTTCTGCTCACTTTAAGACATAGTGAGCAAAACAGGGAGTCCAAAAATGCCATAGAATGATCCCCAAATTTCCCTCCCCACAAAAGCAACAATATCATTCTCTTTCTGTGAGTCAGCTCTAGCTTTAGCTTCAGTGTCATATTCTAACATCCATGAATGTTAGAAAGACCAGCAATCTTGTTCATTTGGGGACCGGAAAAAATAATTTAAGTCACACATCTTGAATAATGAAGAGATATTAAGCCTTTCCTCTGGGGAGTCTTATAAATAATATTCTTTGTTTATTCAGTTGTACAAAAACATGTTCAAACTATGAAGTTTTAATATCTGCATCGAGCAAAGGTTATTGCAAAGGCATAATATTGAGTTTATATATGAAACAGACACATTTCTAGGTGTAACCCATTTCCTAGCATCGGAGGCCTGCTCCCTCCTATCTCCTGCGAGACTTGTGCCCCTGCTCCTTCTCCTTCTCCTTCTCTTTCTCCTTCTCTTTCTCCTTCTCCTCCTGCTTCTCCTCCTCCTGCTTCTCCTCCTCCTCCTCCTCCTCCTCCTCCTGCTTCTTCTTCTTCTTCTTCTTCTTCTTCCTCTTCCTCTTCCTCTTCCTCTTCTTCTTCTTCTTCCTCTTCCTCTTCCTCTTCTTCTTACTCTTCTTCTTCCTCTTCCTCTTCCTCCTCCTCCTCCTCCTCCTCCTC
>NC_081569.1:138829680-138886202 GCF_022355385.1 Mustela nigripes
TCCTCCTCCTCCTCCTCCTCCTCCTCCTTCTTCTTCTTCTTCTTCTTCTTCTTCTTCTTCCTTCTCCTCTTCTCCTTTTCTTCCTCCTCTTCCCCCTCCTCCTCCACTGCCTCCTCCTCTTCTTCTTCCTCCCCCACTTCTCCCTCCTCCTTCTCCTTTCTCTTCTTTTCCTTCCTCTCTTCCTCCTCCTCCTCCTTCTTTTTCTTCTTCTTCTTCCTTGATTTGACTGTTTCTGAATTGCGAATATATTAAAAAGGAATTGCTTAAAAATCTGAGGTGATTGAGATTCTGTGTGTCATGTGTTTTGAATGGCGTTGAATATGACTTCCTTGCAAATATGATGTTCTTTATTATTTTCATAGAATTGCATTTTAAGGTTTTGTGAAATCTATTGAAAGAAACGGTTTAAGGATCACACCTCTGTGAAAATTAATGCGACAGCAAGGGAAGAAAGAATAAGGGAACAGTGGAGTTTGTGGGTTCTTTTCATTATTCTGCCCTTTTATCCTGGTATCAATATATTTTTTTTAAGATTTTATTTATTTATTTATTTATTTATTTGACAGATCACAAGTAGGCAGAGAGGCAGGCAGAGAGAGAGAGAAGGAAGCCGACTTCGTGCCAAGCAGAGAGCCCGATGTGAGGCTCGATCCCAGACCTGAGCTAAAGGCAGAGGCTTTAACCCACTAAACCACCCAGGCACCCCTATCCTGGTAGCAATATTATGGGGAAGAGCAAATCTCAGGATGCCCTGATGTACTTAATAATTAGTCCTTAGGCACTTTTATTTCTTGGCCTAAGGTCATTCTGAATATTGGGATGTATCTACTTGTTCTCCAATCTCTGTGCTAGCATCCACTGGGAGGGAGAGGAGGGGTCAGAGAGGCAGAGAGGAGGCAAAGTGAATGTTAGAGCAATGATGTCTAGAAGAAGCCAAGGCAAGCTATAAGCATGATTGGTGCAGCTGACTGTCTCCAAATGCAGATGGGTTTAGGGTCAGTGCCCCCAAGTCCTGACATGCCTGTGTCTGAATTTCTATAGGCAGAAATTCAGGTGTCAGAGATGAGTGTGGTGTTAAAGAACCAAATCCTGAATGTACACCAGGTTGCCATTTGGCTAAATTAGAGAGATGTTGTAGCTTCTTCGGGGCTCCAAAGTGGAGCCCTACAATTTCTGGGCTTTGCATTAATAACCACGGGGCCAGCAAGTGAGAATCAGCAAGGCCTCTTCTGGTAGACAGTAGAACACCCCCTCCTCAAAGATAGTCATGTCCTATCCTGGGAACCTGTGGAGATGGTACCTTCTATGGTGAAAGGCACTTCATAGATGTGATTAAATTAATAATTTTGAAATGGGAAGATGATTGTTCATTATCCAAGTGAGCTGGACGTAGTAAGGAGGGTTCTCAGCAGGGAAGCAGGAGGTTCAGAGGAAGCTGGTGATATGACCATGGGAGCAGAGGCATTGGGAATGTTACCATGGAAGCAGGCAGGTCAGAATAATGTCATTGTTGGAAGGGGCCACACCAAGGAGTATGCACCACCCCCAGGTGCTAGGAAGGGTAAGGGATGTTCTTCCTAAGAATTCCCAGAAAGAATTCCCTGCCAACACCTTCATAGCAAGACTTCTGACCTCCAGAACTGTAAGACCATAATTGTGTGTGGTTTTGAGCTACTAAATCTGTGATAGTTTGTGACCATATTCTTGGAAAATGCATATATCCTTTTTCAGGATTTTCATTCTGAAGATCCATTTCTTTGACATGAGGGTTGTCTCTTGACATTCCAGTCTCCCTGTCCCTGAAATTGGTTTGTCTTCAAGAGGCATGTCGCACATTGAGACCACTGTGCATGGCAGGTCTTCCTTCCACCTCTGTCAGACCTCAATGAAGATGATTCACTGGATGCCCCAAATAACTCCTAACTAGGAAAAGACCCTAAACATCTTTCATGTTCACCTTTTCCAATCATTTTGCCTTTTATATCCCCATGGCCCTATTCTCCCAACTATCGTGGTACATTTGCAGAAACTGGAGCGCAGAAGCACTTGCCCACCCCCTCCCACAAGTTACAACTGGGGGGAGGGTAACATTTGAAGGAAGCAGGAGAGAAACCATCCATTTTGGCGCCGTGCTTAACTATTGGCATCTTGGCTCAAAGCCAATGCATTCAGCTTATAATAATAACTGGCAGGGATCCAGAGCCTTTTGGAAAATAAGAAAGAAAAGCAGAAAGGAATTAAGAAAAGGGGAAAGGAAAGAAAAAGAAATCCAAGTAAAAAGAAGAAACCAAGCAAAAGAAGGCCAGCAAAATCCTATTGTTGATTTCTCCTTAAAAAACTAATAAATAAATAAATAAAAGGAAGGAAGGAAAAAACACCTACAACATATTTTCTAAAACCA
Source organism: Mustela nigripes (assembly GCF_022355385.1). NCBI lineage: Eukaryota > Metazoa > Chordata > Mammalia > Carnivora > Mustelidae > Mustela > Mustela nigripes. The sequence goes on from NC_081569.1 coordinate 138,832,082, forward strand.
TCTGTTTTAATCATACTCCATGTAACTAAATGTAAGTGAACATCTTACCTTTCCTGCCTTCTGAAATCAAAATGTAAACATATTCAGCTTAATGGCGGCTATCATAAAAATGAAACAACAAAGAAAAAAAAAAGAAAACAAAAATTATTTGGGCATGAGCATGAACTTTGTTGGAGTGAGTCATAGACCAGGGTCATATGTCCGAGCCTGGCCTTGCTAAGCTCAGCAAATATACCACACTGATAGGAAAACAGAGGCCATAAGACAAGGAGTGCTGAGCGGTGGATGGGGGCATAGGGCCAGGGAAGGACCCACGCAAGAATTAAGCATCTCTCTCTGCCAGACACCACACTAGGCACATGACATACACACAGTCAAATAACCCTCACAGCGACCCTGGAGACATGAAGGGTCATCTTCCCCCTCCAGTTGAGGACAGTGAAACTGGAAGGGAGGAATGACTTTCCCATCTCATGCCCCACACAGGATGCCCCTTCACTGGCCCTGCCCATGGATACTTGCTGCACCTCTCAACTTCACTCTGGGTTTTAGACAGGTCAAGAAAAATCTGCCCAGGCAACGGAGAAACAGCACATTCAGATGCTTAGCTGCATTGGGAAGAATGGAAGACCTCCAAACTCAAAGTCCCTATATGACTTATAGGGTTGGACATAAAAATAAAATACCCACCTCCCTTCCCCCTTAAAACCCTAAAAACTGCCGACAGCCTAGCAGTTTCCTTAACTGGCTAATGTCATCTGGCAGTGTAGGAGTGTGACTAAAAGGAGCAAGTCATTTCATCTGGAGAAATGAAGTTAAACAGGCATATGGGGGGGCGGGGGGAAGAGGAGAGGCCAGGCAAAACGGTACCAGTGAAAGCTATTTGTAATAATGGCAAAATTAATAACAAATACCAATAGAATCTTGCCGGAGGATTGGTAATTTTCATTTATGGAAAGCACATCAGAGTACCAGGTGTTTTATACGTCCTTGTGAAATTATCTTTGGACTTTTAACTCCATAGTTTGGTTTGGCTGGGCTAGAATATGTAGCCCAGGATGTGGACTGGTTTTTGCCGGGAAAGTATAGAATTTTGTTGGGATCCTTAAAGAAGGTGGCAAGAAGCAACCATGGCTCAAAGCTAATTTGGAGCTGGAAGCCCATGGGCCATAGGGGAAGAGTCCCAGTTGGGGATCCAAGGACTTAAATCCCAGCCTGAAGAAGCACCAATGTGTGGGATGAGTTTGGGAAGGTCAGCTGGGCTGTCTGCGCCCCATGCTCCTCGATTTGGGATGGTTCGTGGAAGACTGAATGTGAAAGCGTAAGGACCATGCACTTCTCTCAGAAGGGGAAGGGGCAGGTACCATATTCTTCACTAAGCCTCTCCCCGAGAAGGACAGGTGCGCCCATGAGAAATGGGATCTGCCGACCTAAAACCTACAGCTTTGAGAAGGAAAGTGTAGACAAAAACATGATTCTACGGAGCGTCAGCCCTGAGCTGGGTTCTTACTGCACATCACTTACAGATCGCCACCATGGCCTTGAGAGGTAAGTACCATTTTCCAAATATAAAGACAGAGGCCCAAAGAGGTTGAATGACTTGTCCAGTTTCAAAAGGATGGTATGTAGCAGAGCTGAGTTTCACCCAGAACCGAGTCTAAGATGTCTGCTTCTTGTCTCAAGTTGGAAAAAGTGTTCTCTCCAGCCTAAGTGGTAGATAGGATGAGGAAACACATCAGGGAGAAGCCAGCTGTGAAGAAGGAAGCAGGATTTGCAGTCCCCTGCGTGTGGGGCTCGCTGCTCAAGCCTATCCCCGGGGAGCCTGGTCTCCTGCTCTGTTCACTGAGACACTCGACATAGAGATGCTCTAAGTCCTTGGTACTCCCAGCATGGGACTCAGGACCCTCAGCATCAGCATCACTTGGGAGTTTTGGGAAACTTCAGAATCCTGGGTCCCAGCCCAGACCGAGAGGAGCAGAATCTGCATTTTAACAGCAATTCAGGGTAATTCATGAGCACAGTAGGGTTTGAAAAGCTCAGTACCACGGGTCCTTGTACTTGTAGGATTCTGAGGCTCAGTTTTATTCCAAGGGTGCCGACGGAGACTACTGCCAGAGGGAGAAAGGGAGGGAGAAGGAAACACTAACGGACAGTGAAGACAGACACATGACAGAGTGGGAGACGATTGCAGAGGTTGGAAAAGCAGAGAAAGGACACAGAGCTAAAGATGGAGGAGGGAAAGTACAGAGAGTGGGGGGCCGTAGAGAAGAAAGAGAAAGACAGGGAGAGAGGAAAGGACGGAGGGGTGCGAAAGGGGGGAGACCCTTGCCCAGGGCCCGGCTCCCAAGCCGCTGACGTCAGGATAGCCACCTGGGTGCCCCCCATGGCAGGGAGAGGTGGACAAGACACACCAGAGGACGTCCCCAGCTGGCGGCCAAGCGCCGTCGGCCTCCCCAGCCTCTGCCCCGGTGTGCAGTCTGGTGACTTTTCTGGTACTTTGGAACAGCTCATTTGTGTGGCAGATTAATCACTCAAGCCGGTGCTATTGTTAATGAGAAAAATCACTATTATGCATTCCTTCCACATGCACGCACCCTTTTCTTGGATGTGCCCAGTTATAAATTAGCCATTTCCATTATTAATTTTTCCTGAATGACTCATGCTGCAGGAACTCGACATCAGCCGGAGTCTGGGAGAGTTCGATTTCTGTGGTCATCTGCTTTCGTGCGTTCGACCAAAGTTAACCCTGCAGACATGATGGTTCTACAAATCACCATGGGGGGCGGCTCGTTTGTGAAGCCCGCCAGGGTCTTGGGTCATCTTCCGAGGGGAGACTGGGGTCGATGAGGAAGCTGAGATGACAGTTGAATCTATTTCTCCTCCTGGTTTTAGAGGCCAAGTACACAGGTGAAGAAATGGCCCCATTAATGACCCTTTCGGACATATACTGGAGAACGATTAGTAGACTTTCTCCTTATTCATGCATCGAACCAAGTCATCTTATTTTCCTTCCAGGTTCAGACACTGGAGGGACATCAGGACAAAGGGAAAGACGGGCCTCAGGTTTGTTCTTCTCTTAGCTGCTTTCTGTCAACAGCTTGGACAGATTTTTGATTGACCTTTTTTTTTTTTTTTTAAAGATTTTATTTATTTATTTGACACAAATCACAAGTAGACAGAGAGGCAGGCAGAGAGAGAGAGGGAAGCAGGTTCCCTGCTGAGCAGAGAACCCGATGCAGGACTCGATCCCAGGACCCTGAGATCATGACCTGAGCCGAAGGCAGCGGCCTAACCCACTGAGCCACCCAGGCGCCCCTTGATTGACCTTTTTTACTCAGGTGTCCAATGGGAAAAGGGACACTCACCAACAACCTTGCAGCAAGGACCAGGAAAAACTTAAGTCTTACCTAAATAAAAACAAACAAACCAAAAGAAAACCTTGCCAAACTGAGTTTTTCAATGGAGTAAACAATTACTGGGGTATGCAGAGTGTCCTAAAGAAGATGATATTGAAATCCTGGAAGTAGTTTTGCCATACAGAAATTGAGGATGTCTCATGCCCTAATGCAAGATTCTGGGATGTGGGATTAGCCTGTATAAAATACTGAAATATAGGGGCGCCTGGGTGGCTCAGTCAGTTAAGCCTCTGCCTTGGGCTCAGGCCATGATCCCAGGGTCCTGGGATGGAGTCCCGCACCGGGCTCCCTGCTCAGGGGGGAGTTTGCTCCTCCCTCTGCCTCTGCTGCTCTCTCTCCGTCAAGAAAATAAATAAAATCTTCATAAAATAAAATATTAAAATATAATCGTAAGAGTAATTCAGAGAAAAATTTCGAAAAGCATTGTTACTTTTGGGTGTAAAACAAAAAAGAATCCAGAAAAGCGGAAGACTGATGCTTGCTCCATGCAGTTTTCACTTTTGTGTGGGATCTGATCCTTGGTTGTACGGGGAGTCAAGGCACACGCTTGAATCACTGACATTTAGATTTTAGTTGAAGTAAAGACCCATATTATGTGAATGTGAGTTTCAAAGACAAAGTGTACTGAAAATGCAGGATATTGGGGATTCCCTGGGCACTACAGAGGTTTCTTCTCTGTGACTCCATCTTCTGGTACTGAGCTCTCTTACTAACCGTGTATTATATGAACTGAGGATTTATTTATATGACACAGAGACAGAGAGAGAGAGAGAGCAGGGGGAGGGGCAGGGGGCAGAGCCGGGCGAGGGGGAGGGAGAGAATCTCAAGCACATGCCTGGCTGAGTGCAGAGCCTGACTCAGGGCTCCATGCCATGACCTGGAGAGCATGACCTGAAGAGAAATCAAGAGTCTGAGGCTTAAAGGACTAAGCCACTCAGGCACTCCTCCCTCCATAATTCTTATGTTGAAACTTCCTCCCCGTCAATGGCATTTGGAGGTGGGGCCTTTGGGAATAGATTAGTTCCTGCAGAGCCTTCCTGAATGGGATTTCTGCCCGCACAAGGAGAGAGCACCAGGCTGCACCTCAGAAGAAGACCTGGCCAGCACCCGACCACCCTGCCATGCACCCCGATATTGGATTTCCAGCCTCCAAAACCATGATAATTAAGAATCTGCTATTCATATCACAGCGAATTTGTGGTCTTCTGTTGCAGCGTTCCAGGGGACACACAGCATATTGTGGCTGTTCTTGTTCCCCACCTTCAGACCTTGGCAATTCTGTTTCCCACCCTTGATGGGTTTTTATCATTTCCTACTTGGCAAACTTCAATCAGCCCGTCACGATCCAGCACAAACACTGCCTTCTCAGAATGGGGTTGGGTCCTTCCATTCACACATATGAGTAAGGCTTCCCTGGGGCCAGGGGCTGTGTCAGTTCACTGGGGGAAGGCCAAGGGCTCTCAGCTGGCTCAGACCCTTGTGCCCATCTCTGGGCACTGCGGAAAACCCAGGGTCCTCCCCCAGGGCTGTCTCTGTTAGCTCAGATTCCTTTGAAGAGGAAACATGTTTTCTTCTACTTATTTCCTTCAAGGTCAGAATAATGCCTAGCACGTGGTCTGTAGTTAACACTACTGTGCAAATACCTGCTGTATTAAAAACCCTCCGACCAGTTGTGTATCTTCAAATCAAGTTGCTTTCACATTTGTGTATTTGTTTCTGTATCTGGTTTTGTTTGTAACGGGAGGGCTGAGCCGGGCATCAGTTGTAGATGCCACTACATCTTCATCCAACTACCTTCGTCCAATATTTTCATTCAAATACTGTTGTGTGTGTAAAAACTTATAATAAATAGGAAAAACTTTATCTGCTCCCTATGTTCTTCAGGATAACATAAATGAGGTGGTTTGAGGTCAGAGGATCCTGCAAAAGAGGCCATCCCCACACCTCTTGGACCTCCTATCCGTTCGGCTCCAAAAGCCAAATGCCAGTCACCATTATTTGGCCATAAATGGAGAGCTCTCCGCTCGAAAGCTGCGATTCCAGCGGTGTTCTGTGTGTGTTGCAGAGTGTGAGATCCCAGATAGATCACATTTTCACACTTACCCATCTGCCACTGCCTGCCTCTCAAAGAGCCACTCAGTCATACTCTTTAGAGTCCTGGCGGCTGCAAGAATTTATTTTGAAAATGAAGTAGGAACAAAAGATGACTGAGCCCTCTCCCCAGCACCCTGCTGGCAGGGTCAGAGGCAGAGCGGAGGCCATGAGCTCTGGTCTTCCCCTCCCCCTCCTTCCCACCCCGTTCCCCTGCTGAGCAGAATTTGGGGGGTGGGGGGAACTTTGCCCCCACCCTGCTGCAGGGGAATCTAGTCAGATACTCCAAGAAAGGAGCCTGAGTGACGTGGCTGCCTCCCATGAATTATCGTCGTCTTGTTTCCATTTGGTTTCAGCCATTACGCCTTTGACATTGCAACACGTCGTCCCGACACGGGGCCTGCTCCACACTAGGCAAGAGGTTCAGGGATGCCCCACGAGGGGACCCAGGTACCCAGGAAAGAGAAGGAGGCGCACAGCTCTCCAAAGGCGATGGACAAGGAAGCGATTCAAGTCCTGACTGTAACATCAGACAACAAATGAATAGGACACAGGAATTCTGTGGCTTCGGGGCTCCAGACCTCATGTCCCAACAAGGGGCACCTCTCATTTGTACCTTGCGCTGGAATTACCTTTTATCCTAAATCGAAATTCACAGCCTGGTTTGCTCTTTTCTTTTCCTTTTTTTTTTTTTTTCTTTCCTGTGTTGGTTCATTTAATGCTCGAACAGGTGAGTAGAGCGCGAGCAAACAACTCCTCACGGGGGCTAGGTCCCTCCGCCGTGCTTCTGCCTGGCCTTTTGGTGGATGCAGAGAGAACACAGGCCTGTGGCTTAGAGGTGGGCTCCAGCCCTCACCCAGGCTTCTGCAAGGAAGCTGTGTGACCCGGGGCAAGCTGACTGTCCTTCCCTGGCTTCTTTTTATTTGTTCATTAGTAAAATGGAGGTAATAAAGCTGCCTTCCTACGGTTGTTGAGCTGATTAATGAGGGATCCGTAAAGTGTGTTCAGTACAGTGCCTCTCTCGGGGTAACTCTGCAGAAAGTGGCTCCTGTTTTCATCTGCATTCTCTCCACTTAAGTAGAAATAAAAGACATCCTGGCTCTAGTTTCTACAATCTGTTTAATTGAATATCAAAGGAGGGAAGTGACTAAGACACACAACCTGACTACCCAGCCCCATTCCTCTCTCCTGGGTCAGGAGAGGATGAACAGAAGAGAGGCCACATTCTCTCTTCCCAGGCCATCCGGGTATCTTTTCCTGCCTCATCTGCTCTCTGGTTTCCCTGCCAATGGGCCTGCTGGGAGGTACTGTTAGAAGATCAGAGGGTGAGAATATGGGAGAAGGAAGAGCACATCTCCCCAACTTGTCTCTGGACATCTCCAGCACCTGTGGTATCTCCTGCTGGCTCTGACTCCAGTGGGTGTCCTTACCTGGGCAACTCCTGCTGTGGGCACCTCCCCGTCTAGGGGGCTTTCTCCACTCTCCGTCACATAAGTTATTAATTGCTGTATTAAACATTATCCTTCTGAGATGCTTGGCATGGATTCTGCTTTCTTGACCAAACCTTGAATCTCACTGGAAAGATGCATTTGTACTTGAACTTGAAGCTGTCATGGGCCAAGGAAACTCTACATATGGGCTCCTTCTCCCTCCTAAGCCACATGGTGTGCTTTTCGGCTATAGAATCACTCTTACATTTTCAATGGGGTCTGCACATTTGCTTGGGACTTATCATCAGTTCAGAAACCTCAGAATTCTAGAGAAATTCAACATGGAGCCAGAGGTATGCCCATGACCAGGGGGTCTAATGAGAGTCCATCCTGAATCTTCTTCTGGATCCAGTGTGGCTGGATTTGCTGAGCTGGTAGGTTGTCTATGCACAGGTTTTATGTGTCCAGCAGAGCCCTCTGCCCCTCTGGTCCCTCTGTGGAAGCTTCCCTATGTGTGCTGATGTGGTGGCCATCACACTGGGGAGTGAGGCTGAATATTTATCCCCACAGCATAGCGTAGGAGGTTAAGTATTAGACAGACTAGATTCAGGTCCACCTCTGCTGCAACTCGCCCACTGGCCTTGGACAAGCCATTGGCCAGTTCAGAAAGAGCAGATTGTTGGAGGAAGAAAAATGGAAGAAACTTAGAATTGCCCAAGAAGGACCATGGGTTTGTCACTGGCCCTGGTTCTGCTGTTGGAGCACAGTTCTGGGATTATGGTTGTAACTCTGATTTCTTGGGACATTTCACTACCACCTTGCCCCACAGTGGAAATCACGAACTGTGACTGGGGCATTCTTACGGTAACACGTAACTGTGTGGTGTTCATCATGGTGGAGCCTGACCCTCAGAAGGGCGAGGGGATGGACTAATGGGGCTGCTGGGGCAGGAGATGAGCCCGATCTGTCCACGTGTGGGCCTCCACATCTTCTTACTGGCATCAGATCTCAGCACACAAGCAAGGACACTTCCCACGTTCCAGAAAGCATTCAATGTCTGCAAATGTGGGTAAAACTATTCACTGGTAACAAGCCTGGAGACTTCATCGCTCTCTAGCTGAGCAACTGAGCCTGACACTGTTTCCATGTCCCCTTTTTACTGAACACTTTTTGGGGCAGGTGGTGCTCCCTTGAAAGGCCCGTGGAGCAGCTAAGCACGGCTACTTTCGCTGACATGAAGGCCCGGCCGCGTGGCTTTGGGCAAATCAAATAACCTGCGTAACAGTATAGTTTCCTACACTGCAGTGTGAGCCCAGAGAGACCTGGTCAGAATTTCTGGGAACATTCAACATAAAAGAGAGCATGCTTGCTAAAATGAATACAGTAAATGTTAAATAAATGGTGTCTTTTAGAGGATAGATATTATTAATTGGAGACGAGCCACAGACATCACTCCTACCCCCATTATAGCCACACACAGAATCCAGTACCTGGCCCTCTGGGGGTGTGTCAACATGTGAGGGGATGACAGATCTGGGAGCGATGGGAAGGAAGAAGAAGAGCCACTTGGACGGAGACGGAAGACGGAGTCTTTGTGTGGAGCTATGTTTAAAGAGAGAAGCCCCCTCCGGATCAGAATAAGAAGGAAGGATGCATGCAGATGCCTGACGGTAATCCTTTCTGTGAACTCTAACCAGACCCCTTTAAAAAGATTGCAAGAGAGTGCCTAATTGGTTCAGTGGGTTGGACCACTGCCTTCGGCTCGGGTCATGATCTCGGGGTCCTGGGATCGAGCCCCGCATTGGGCTCTCTGCTCAGGAGGGAGCCTGCTTCTCCTCATCTCTCTCTCTGTCTGTCTCTCTACCTATTTGTGATCTCTCTCTCTGTCTAATAAATAAATAAAATCTTTAAAAAAAAAAAGATTGCAAGAAAATGGAGTACACAATGGCAGTTATTTTCATTACTCATTTAAACTTCTTGCACATTAGAAAAAACGAAAACAAACAAACAAACAAACAAACCTTCTTGCACATAATAAGCCTCCAGGACTGAACTACCTGTGCCCTGTCCCAACAGGGTGATAGCAAGAACTCACCCTTTTCATTGCTACTAATGATCGTTGCACAGCCTTGGCTTGTGCCAGGGTATGAGGCACTACTTATCTCAAAGACTAGCAGTTTTTCCTTTTGTCCAAGCAGAGAACAGACAGATCGATTGATAGAGAGAGAACTCCTTCTACGGCTTTAGATGAATAACGATCGCCTTGTCCAGCCTAGGAAAGCAAACAAGCCATTCCACTCCAGCCACCCAACGGCAATTATGTCCTGAGCGGCCCTCAGCTGGCTGAGCGGCTCACGTCTCACCGGCTTCAGGGACGGGACAGCAAAGCAGACTTTTGAAGAAATGCATTTTAGTAAACAACATCTGGACAAAGCAAAGAAGAACCGGGAATGCAGTCGGGCAACACCCATGCAGTGACAGATTGGATCTTTAATAAGCAGGCACTTAATTAGACAAGTAATTTGTAAGAGACGTTAATGGAATGTGAGTACTCAACTTTGACCAAGACACTTGCCTCAAAGTCTAGGCTCTGTCACACACTGAGGTTCATGTTCCGAACCTGACGACGCCCCCTGTCTGTGAGCAATTAGTGTGCACTCATCACCATGCCGGCGGCAGGAATAGTACACGATATTTTCAAGCACTTCAGAGTTTACATCTGCCCACTTCCCTTTCCCCAGCAGAAGGCGGATCAAGAGAGGAAGACAGAGCCTGGGGACTGAGGGAGGGAGGGGCTCTTACCCGCAGTCATGGTCTATGCAGTTAGGACACACATCACAGCCTTACCCCAGGGAATTCCTAAGTGTTGCCATGAAAGGATGTCGAGATCACTTGTCAGTCAGGACGGCATGAATTGCCAACACCAAGGAAATACAACAATGCCCAGGTTGAGCTGAAATGAGAGGCCACAGGTCAGGAGAGGAAGCTGGCTGATGGTCAGCATTCACCGTGGGCATCACTGGTGCCCAGTTGTGGAGAAGGTCATCCTCGCTCTGTCCCGTGGCTAGGCTAGGGCAGGGCGGAGCCAACCAAGCAGTAGTCCTCAACCCTGGTTCCACAATGCAATCTGACTTTCAAGAACACCGATGCTAATACCCCACCCCAGACCAGTTTGCTGAGAAGCTCAGGCATTGAGTCCCGACTTTGCGTGTTTATTTTGTTTGTCTGAAGTTCCCCTAGGTGATTCAAATGGGCACAAAGGTTGACAGCCGTCAAATGAAAGCATCTGAGGGTTTCATGGTATGGAGATGGGAAAGCAGCTACAGGATCAGCCAGACCCGGTTTCACGACCCACATTTATAAGAACATGTTTTGTTAATTTTTGCTTGTAATACAACGTCAAAAACTTCAGGCAAGTCTGCCGGAGCATTATTTTCTCCATATGTAACACTAAAATAATATTTTCTGCTGAAGATTTTTGTGGGGGTTAACTAGATATCATATGCACAATTCTGACACCCCTGATGTCACTCAACCTACCCTCTGATCTAAAGTCACTGCATTAATTCCATAAGTACTTACTAAACACTAACCATGTGTTTGATATTCCCAGATGAATAAGGCACAACTGGTACTCATCCTCTAAGACAGTGGTTGTCAAAGTTAGCATCTGTCAGCATCACCTGGAGGGCTTATCAAAACAAAGACTGTTGGTCCCTACCCCAAAGTATTTCAGTCCGGGTCAAGGGTATCACCTGATTGCTCACTATTCCAGGAAGTCACCTGGTGATTCTGATGCTGCTGGCAGGAGGACCCCACTTTGAAAATCTCTGTCCTAGGAAGAGACAGGCTATTAGGAAGGACAGACCATTGAGTAGGTAGTTTTAAAAATGGGATCAGTAGGGCGCCTGGGTGGCTCAGTGGGTTAAGCCTCTGCCTTCAGCTCGGGTCATGATCCCAGGGTCTTGGGATCGAGTCCCCCATCGGGCTCTCTGCTCAGCATGGAGCCTGCTTCCTCCTCTCTCTCTGCCAGCTTGTGATCTCCATCTGTCAAATAAATAAATAAAATCTTTAAAAATAATTTTAAAAAAATGGGATCCGTGCTGAGAATGAGTATCTGGTATTGGGTGTGGGAGCCTGAGGAGGAGAGAGGAGGCAGTCTTGAAGTTATTTCAGTCCGTGGATGTCAGGGAGGGTTCCTGGAAAAAGGTAAGGATGAGAAAGGCTGAAGGGAGAGGAGGGCGAGTTCCCAGGCAGACGCAATTGGCCTCATCAAGAACAAAAGGAAGGAGTATGCCTGGATGCATGGGGACCCGGAGACAGTCAGCAAGTCTGGAACATGGAGGGTTGGGGGGTGAGGGATGTCCAGGCAGACAGGTAAGGGGCAAGGCTGGGGAGGGAGTCCAGAAGCCATCGATGAGAAGCGCAGCGGAAGGCCATTGGAAAGTGCTAGGCAGGATTGCAGACCACAAGGTCCGTGTTAGGAAAAATGTCCAAATGCCCCTCCTGGGAAATGGGACAGCAGGAGGACTCTGGAGGCTACGCTCATTCTGCTCTGGGAGGCTCTTGGGCTGGAGCCTGACTCAGCCAATGAACTGTTATTTACACAGACTGGCCTTGTCTGAAAAATGAACACTCTGGTTTGCCGGACAAGAAAACTTGGAAAGCCAGAGAGAGACTCCTTCTGAGTCTCAGGGCCTCATAGACTTCATGGATAAATTTCGAGACAGTGGAGAGCAACGCCAGGGAGGAAATCTGCAAGGAGCACGTGTTCAAGTGCCCTGTGGCTGCTGTAACAAAGTCCTACAAACGTGGGGGCTTAAAACAATGCAAATTTATTTTCTAAGAGTTCTGGAGGTCGAAGTCCTGAAATCATGGTGTCACAGGACCACATTTCTTCTGCAGGCTCTAAGGTACTACTAAGGTGCTGCTAAGGCCAACTTCTAGAGGCTGCCCACATTCCTTGATGCAAGGTCCCCTTCTGGAGATGGCATCCCTCTGACCTCTGACCTGCTTCCAGTGTCCTCCCACCTCTCTTATAAAGACTGCTGTCCACAGGGAATGCAGGAGAGCCTCCCCATCTGAGATTCTTAATTTAGCCACATGTGCGCAGTCCCTTTTGCCATGTGAGGTAGCACGCTTACTCACCAGCTTCACGGAGTAGGAGGTGGACACCTCTGGGGACCTTTATTCTCCTTCCACAGGGGCAAGAGGGCACATGGGCAGTGGGTTTTACTGTACAACGTGCAGTAAAATTAAGACAATAGAGTCAGCATGCTAAAGGTTAAGAAGAAACATTTTTATTTTTTTTTTAAGATTTTATTTATATATTTGACAGAGAGAGATCACAAGTAGGCAGAGAGGCAGGCAGAGAGAGAGAGAGGAGGAAGCAGGCTCCCCGCTGAGCAGAGAGCCCGATGCGGGACTCGATCCCAGGACCCTGAGATCATGACCTGAGCCAAAGGCAGCGGCTTAATCCACTGAGCCACCCAGGCGCCCCAAGAAGAAACATTTTTAAAAGAAATGAACTCCTTTCCATGAGCTAGCTTTCTGTCTCTCTTTAAAATAACCCAGTGGGAAGATGTAAGTCAAAGTCCTCTCTGCAACGACTGACGGGATGACTTTATTTCTTCTTTCTTTCCTTAATGTTCTAAAGCCCATCCTTCCTCCCCGCCCCCTTCCTTCCTCCCTGGCTTCTTCTGTCCTTCCTTCCTTCTTTCTCAGATCAGCTTTCAGTGGGCTCCGATTTCAGGACTTCGCTGTAATACACCGACAGCTATGAAACAGGCCCTGAAACCGCAGACGCGCTTTACAGTAACATAAATGTTTTAACACCCCTTGAATCCTCCTAACTTCCACTTGCTTAAAAAAAGGAAAAAGTTCTCAATTGTATCTTTTATTTTTTATCTTTTTTATCTTTCATTTCTTATCCTTTCTGCTCTCTTATTTTTGAAGTTTACTTTCGTGTAGTTTTATTTATTTATTTATCTATTTTTAACGGGACGCTTCACGAATTTGCGTGTCACCCTTGCTCAGGGGCCATGTTAATCTTCTCCGTATCGTCCCAGTTTTTTAGTATATGAGCTGCCGATGTGAGCACTACTTTCATGTAGTTTTAAAGGATTTACCTTTCCCCTTGGAAATCATTTCCCACCCTTACTACATAATTAGGATTAAAAAACACGTTTAGCTTGCTTTATTGAGTTTGTATACCTGTGTCCGTGCATTTTGAGTTGAAAAAAAAAATCACTCTCATGCAGTGCTCTGATGAGTCCCCACAGTTGACTTTTATCCCACTTCTAAAATAATTTGCTAAAGAAAATAGGACACTATTTTTTTTTTCATATTTTCCAATATAGGATGGGAGTGTGGCAACGGAATACATCCTATTATTTTGTATCCTGTAAATTTTGAGGCAAGTATGTATACACTTGCATATGCACGATGTCCTTCTTTTATACTAAGACTCCTCTCAGATGACAGTGTATTTTGTCCATCTATGAGAAGTTTAGGGATTTCAGTTCTTTGCAAGGTCGTGGGAAAGGATCTGTAGGTGCTGGGGACGTGGGATGATTTGAACAAATGTGAGCTTCTCAAGCCGAATGCACACTCGGACTGACTGAACTCCACGCTTGGCCATGCGGTCGTGGAAACGAAGGTGGTCTACAGACGTTTAGCTCACATGTGAAGTCTTAGAGAACACACCACCCCCAGAGTCTCACAAAAAAATACATAAATAAACAGAATTGGGGGTGTGGAAAATGGTGATTTTATTAAAGCACGGGGACAGGACCCGTGAGCAGAGAGAGCGGCTGTGCAGGGGTGAGGGACGGCTGGTTATAAACTCTGGGGGTGGCGGAGGTCAGGAGAAGGGGAGGTTTCCAGAAGAACTTGCATGCACAGAAAATCTTCATGAATATGATCTAGAAGCAAGGTACAGAAAGTGCAATAGCAAAAGACAAGATACAAAAAGAGAAGAAATAAGAGGACAAAGAAATAAATAATTATTCAGTCCTGGTTCTGCGACATCACAACAGTGATAAGTTATAATAATAGAATAGAATAGAATAGAATAAATAGAATATATGATAAATTACAATTATTGGCAGGAACCAAAGGATAATAAAAAGCAGAAGCTTTCATAGCTACAGATTTAAGATCGATAGGCAAAAAAAAAAAAAAAAAAAAAAAAGGAGTAATAATAATGTGTCAGTACCACAAGGTTTTACTTTCTTTTTTTTTTTTTTTAATTTCTTTTAAAGATTTATTTATTTATCTGAGGGGAGAGGAATAGAGAGAAAAAGCCTCAAGCAGACTCCCCGCTGAGGGCAGAGCCTGACATGGGGCTTGATTTCACGACTCTGAGATCATGATCTAAGCCAGAACCAAGAGTCCGATGTGCCACCGACTGAGCCACCTGGCGCCCCATGGTTTTACTTTTATTTGAAATAAACTTATTTTCACTTAAAAATTTTACCTAAAAAGGATTCATCTGTCAGCTTTCTGAGTTAAGGCCTTTACCCTGTGTGTGCCTCAGCTGAATCTGTTTCTGCATGTCACTTCTCACCCAGATCACACCTACTTTTCACTGCCAGTATTTTTTTCTCTGCTTGAATTTCTTTTCATTAGAGGGAAAAATTAATTTGATGATAAATCTGAATGTAGGAGCTTCCTAATATTTTACAGAAGGTTTCATTCCTTTCTATGTGTCTCACCTGCCTTTAATGACCTGGTGGGAACAGGAGAGCAGAGACCCACCTCGCAGTGGCCTTACTCAACTACGGGGGTCGCCAGTCTGCATATATTGGACAAAGCACCTGGAGAGCTCTGGTTAATCCGGCTACTCAGTCAAATATAGGTCGTCTAAAACAGCTTCTGCTGTTGTGATGTCGCAGAACCAGGACTGATAATTATTGTTCAATGGCAGCGTTGTGCATTTAATAATAAGCTGAGGCTAAATTTCAGGAAACAATAGCACAGAAACAGAGGAGAGTGAGTGAAAGTAAAAGCAGACTAGAGTCTTCTTCAAGGACAGGGGGAGAGCAATGATAAATTAAGGCTTTTTCAGCAGGAAAAGTTAAATGTGGGTATTGAGATACAAGAACAGCCATAAAAAAAATGCCTTTCTAACACAAGACTTGAAAAAAAGTAATAGCGGATGATAAGAAGTAAGATGCTGTGGCTTCTGTAAGTCCGAATACATATCGTGTACAAAAAAACCAAAGAGGTTATGTTCCCCTGTTAAAAAGAGGGACTAAGATTTGATTCTTTATTTAAAGCAACTATACATACAGGGACACACCATGGTGGCCTCTTGCTTATGTAAAAAATGATTCTTGCTTTTAAGAAATACGTACTGAATTACATACATAGAAGTGAAAAGATATGTCTAAGGTTCGTTTTAAATGATTTCACTTCAGACAAACACAGAGGACTCAACGAAGTAAATATGGTGAAATCTTGAAAACTGCTGAATCCTGATGATGGGGACATCAGAAGTTCATTGGTATGTTTGCATTCTTTAAGAAATTCTTCAGTGGGGCGCCGGGGTGGCTCAGTGGGTTAAAGCCTCTGCCTTCGGCTCAGGTCATGATCTTAGGGTCCTGGGATGGAGCCCCACATCGGGCTCTCTTCTCGGCAGGGAGCCTGCTTCCCTTCCTCTCTCTCTGCCTGCTTCTCTGCCTAGTTGTGATCTCTGTCCATCAAATAAATAAATAAAATCTTTTAAAAAAGAGAAAGAAAAAAAAGAAAAGTCTTGAGGAATTCAGCTAAACTGGTATTCAGAAGGAAATGTACACTGTAAAGCATTTATTAAAAAGCAAGAAAGGTTGAAAATGAATGAGCTGAGGGGCGCCTGGCTGGCTCAGTCAGTGGAATGTGTGACTCTTGATCTAGGGTTTGTAAGTCCAAGCCCCACACTACATATAGATTTGGCTTATAGATAAAATCTTAAACAAAAATAAAAATAAATGAGCTGAGTGTTCAACTCTTTGGTCAGCTTTATTAAAATTCACTATTTAAGAGTGTGAACTGGTAAGTTTTAAGAAGATGCACAAACCTAAGTAACCACCACCAAAATCATGATGTTGAATATAGAAGATTCAATATTAAAAAGCTATTGCTTTTTAATATTGAATTATTAGTTATCTCCCATTTAATCTATAAATAGATACTTTCATGCAATCAGATCAAAAGCCTGGTTGCACTTTTTAGGATATTGACTTAAAATTTCATATGGATGAGTAAATGTACAAAATAGAAAATATAAATTCAAAAACTAAAATAAAAATTGTACGTATGGATGAGTTTTCTCTACTAGGTATCAGGATGGAAATTAAAATGACGGAGTTTTATCTGATAAATGCTAAACACATCATTGGGTCATAACAATGAGAGCAGAAGCACATGACTGCCTCTACAGAACTTGGCGTGTGTAGAAGAAGGATGACCAGTTAGTGGATGTGGCAGGAGCACGGCCAGATAGTCGTCAAATCATTTCATTTTTCTCCTAGGCACACAGGAAGTCAACATTCTTGTTTATTCCTTGTGTCCAAGAAGGATTTAATGGAATATAGATGAAAGTGACATGTGGGCTTTCCAGGTCTGGTCCTAGAATATCTCAAGTGATGATTCACGTTTTCTTTACCCTGCAGGACTGGAAGGGAAGGAGTTCTAGGTGGTGGAAGTTCAAAATGGAATGAACCAGATCTCTATGACTTTGCATGGGGGAGAGCTTCGGGGTGAGCAAGCTGACCTACATCGAATTGTGAGTAGAAACTGGATTTTGTGAGTTAAAAAGAAACAAGGATTATTACAATAGTTAGCATTTAACCCTTAATTAATACAGCAGGAGAAACGAGTAACAATTTAATGTATGGCTTGGGAGAAACGGTTACCCATTATAAAGAAAAAAAAATGTGCAATGTAATTAGTACTCTGCTTCCTGCCAGAGAGAAAAATAAATTCAAGAAGGAATAAATACCCAATCATTTAAAAATACACCTGGAAGTCTTAACGGGAGAATGTTTTGTGACTTTGTAATTAAGATATTCTTAAACAAAATGTACAACAAAGTAAAAACAAGAATCTCAAAGAAAAATTGAAATTTTGCTATGTGAAAATCCTAAAAAGAAATATCATGCCCCCCAAAAAAAGTTAAGAACAGAGTATGAGGTACAACTGACACTAGGATACGTTTGCAACACAGAAAACAGTATAAAAAATAATGCTGAAACGTCAAACCATGGAAAGGAAAAGAATGCCAAGAGCAGAAGGGGAAATTCAAATGGTCTGCACATTTTTGAAAGGATGTTCCACTTCTTTAACAATCAGGAAATGCAAATTAACCAAGAGTGAGACACCATTTGTCACATGTCAGATTGGCAAAGATTACAGAGTTTGATAATCTCAGTGTTAGACGCCTCTTGGAGCCGGAGTCCACTTTCTCTGGGGCAACGTGTGTGCTTTGACCACGGAGCAAACCGACTTCAGTGCAGGAATGGGGCCAGGGGGATAAAAGTCTCAAATGGAGTCTTTTTTTTTTTTTTTTTTTCCCCAGAAGATGTGATAGAACTCCCATGTCCACTTCCTCTGTCGCATTTTCTCCTTCCCCAAGCCTCTTCAATACGGATGGTTGGCTATTCCTCGTTCCACTTTGTGATGAAATTTTCATTCTGGAAACTGAAAAATCAATACTTTGCCGGTGGTTCATTCTGATCTGATATTCTTGCATCACATCATAATGGAAGGATGGGGAGCCAGAAATGTGGGGTCTTCTTATCTTACATTGGAGGCTCATTATAGACATGAGAAATGGAGCAACTCGTGCACGTTGTCTGGGTCTTGGTTCTCTCTCATCCCTAAAATACGGGTTTTAATGCCAATTACGAAGTTTCCTTGGAAAGATCACGTAGGAGAGCATGATGTCGCTTTTGTTGAAGTGGTGCTTCTCGGACTTTAAGGGGCATCGGAATCATGTAGGGATCTTGTTCAAAACCAGCATTCTGACTCATTGTACCCGGCGTAGAACCTGGATTCACCGTACCCATGGTGCTGGGCCTCCCAGAGCAAGACACCCAAAAGGAATGTGTCATGTCCCAAACAATGTTTAGGAAATACAAGGGTAAACAGATTTCACTTTTTCATGACTTCCCATGACTTCTGATCTGCTCACCACGCACAGGCAGCCCTCAGGGAGGGGGATGATGTGCACAACAGAAGCAGAGAAAGGCTGATGAACAGTAAAGATCCCTAGCACGGGACTTAGAGACCTCTGTGATACAAAGCCTTCCTACGTGGCCAGACTCAGAGAACTCAGAGCAGAGAGTAACAAATTCTCCACGCACTGAATAGATTTTACTGTTTAATAACCAAGCACTTAATTAAAAGTAAGTAATTCATAAGAGTGATTAATATTGGGTGGCTAAGTAGGTTTGCTCAACACTCTTGGCATTTAAATGGAGGATGAAAATCAGAATTTCTTCTTTCAAAAAAGTATTTCTGTAAGAAATGAGCCTGATTTGAGCAAATGTATGTTTTACTTAACTTGAAGACAAATACAATCCCCACACTAGATACTACAATTACTTTAGAATACTCGCAAACACATCCTTAAACAGAATTTAAGGATTTCCTTACTCAGTCAACACATACTTATTTAGGGGCTACTATGCTCCAGCCACTGTGTTGCACAAGTTATCCTGTGGCACAGAATAGCCATAGCGCATGCTGCTACCCTCAGGAAACCAGTCTACAGGCCGGACAGTCATATCTAAGTGTGGGGGATATGGTAGGGGAAATGAAACAGACCAAACACAGTGACAGGGAAGGGGTGGCTGCCTGACCACGAAGGCCTTCCAGAGGAGGTGCCCTTCATGGGGACACCAGCAGGATGAGAGGTGGAGCCTTCTGGGCAGAGGCACAGCCTGGGAAAGGCCAGAAACATCTGAGTTTGTTATTTTTAGGGAATAAACAGGTGAGAGGTGAGTGGCATGGCATGAAGTTGGAGAAGTACATAGGCAGGGACAGATTTCTGTATCCCCTAGCTCTTGTGTCCTGTGATGAGGACTTAGGATTTCATTCAGTGGAAAGTCATTGGAGTGTTTTTTTGCTTTTTTTGTTTTCCTAATAATTTATAGACTTAAAATTTCTCCTAGCTCTCAGAGAAGGATGGGCTGATCAGAGTCTGATCATGGAAGCAGAAAGACCAGTTGGGAGGCCATTGCTGTGAGCATAGCAAGAGGGGATGGTGATTGGACCACCAGCCTATGTCATGGCTTTACCACTGTGGGGAGGTAGGGTACTGGACGGACATGTCAGTGTGGTACTGGAGCCATTGGGAGCTACTAGAGAATTGGACTGGAGTAGGTTGTTGAGAGAGGAAGCAGCCCAGAGACTCCTAGTCTGGCATTAACACCGGACAGGGGAGGTGGAGGGACAAGGGAAGGCAGTTACCTATCCAGGAAAGACTGGGAAGAAGAAGAGGTTTGGAATGAAAGGGGATTCATTTTGAACATTGCATCTTTGAAGTTCCTATCATCCACCCAAGTGGAGAGGTTGGAAGTCTAGAGCTCATCGAGGGCTGTCAAACGATATATATTTGGGAGCTGTTGGCCTTTATATGCTATTTAGAGCTACAAACACACACACACACACACACACACACACACACACACGCATGCACACACACACACACACAGAGAGAGAGTGTGCAAAACTGGAAAGAGAAAATAGAAGAGGACCCAGAATTAACTGCTGAGGGCTCACTACATTTTGGAGATTGAGGAGTGTCCCACGGGCAAGGAGGAGCACCAAAAGAGGGTAACATCAAGAAAAACTGATGAAGAAAGATTCATAGAAGAGGGACAGAACACGACATTGGATATTCAGCCAAGGGGCTGAAAAATGAGCAAGCAGAAATATATCCCAGCCTTGGGGACCTCTGTCCCCCCAAGGGACTGACAGTCCAGAGGGAACATTCCTGATTGACAGGGCAAGATACGTTGCCCCATGAGCCGGGGCAGTGGTGAGGCATCTCCCGCCGGCCCTCTTGTGTTTGCTTCCCTCTTTGGTTAGATTTGGGGCGATGCCCTCTGATACATCTGTTTCATTCTGTTTTACAGTTTTATTTATTTGCTTGTTGTATCTCTAACTATAGATGATAAACTCCAACAGAATGACCACTCAGTGCTTGCTCACTGAAGTATGAATAAAATATGTGACCACTCTCACAAACTTTTTTAAAACACTGTATACACATTGTTGTTTTTATTATTGTTGTTGTGAGAATTGGTTAAGTTATCTTCTTAACTGGACCTAGCACTAGGTCTGAGCACTGTGTCTGAGAAAACATTACAATAGGAAGTAGGGCACAAGAATCCACCCCCCACCCCAAAAAATACAGAATTTGAGGTGTGAAGAGAACAACACGCTGAATCTTCTCCTCATCACAGACCTGTTCTTTTACTTTTGTTAAATTCTTCCGCTGGTCTTCCTTTCCATCATTCCAGGGAAGGAACTGGAAGAAACTATCAAAAATGGAATATGGCAGGAGAAGTTCGCCGGAGACGCCATGGGACATTATAGGACACCGAGGACTGAGGAATGAAATAAATAAGAGACCGAGGGCACAGGAACCAGCAACATTGAACATTCTTTCAAATACTGCTTCCAGTCCAGACCTGCTTGCTGGCCAGCCCTTCTGCCAACACACCCTGATCTCCTTCCCACTGCATCAGCCATTCCCTGATCCAGGGAGCAACAAGAACGGCTTCCAGCGATCCAAACCTTTGAGTTGAAATAACTTACATGGAGGTTGAAATGATAGATTTCACTGTAGAAGGTAAATCCAGCTACTTCTAAATTACAAAAGCAAACAGCCCTCCCCAGTCAAAGTTCACCCTCACTGCTCCAGTACACATGAAATCTCTGAAAGCCAAAGAAACAGAACTCCAAAATGTTGGGAGAGCAGCAAACGTGGTCACCAGCAACAAAGACCTAAGTAGGAAAGTGGTCAAGATGGTCGGGGGGCTTACTTATTTCAAAGTGAGCAAGGGAGGGGTGGGCAACCAACAGAAGTATCAGTGAAACATCCTCTCTACTCCACATAGTGCGAAAGTCAGCGTGAAGAACGCAGGTGAAAGCCATTTGAGGCTTCCCCTGAGCTGGTCTGCCCTACCCCAGCCCATCCCGGGCTCCCGGCACATACTGGAGGCTGGTTTCAGGGTGAGTGGATGAGCATCCGTGTCTCTCGTGCTGGATACCATTTCTGCAGAAACAACACATGCAAGATACGTATTCCAGGAGCAATGGGTGATTCAGAGTGGGTAAACCAAGGAGACTTACCAGAGATCAAAGTGGAAGATGTTAAATGCTGATCGGGTGCCATGGCAAGTTTGCTGTATGCGCCACTGAGTTCAGAAGGAAATGGGAGCCAAGAGGGGATGCTTGTGCACAAGCAGGCCACTGCATTCCAGCGGCTCAGCACCCCTGCTTAAAGACCACATGCACACTGTTCACAAGAGCCCACAGTTTGGGGCTCCCTAGGCACTAAACCTTTAGAAGGTGTAGGAGAGCGTCCAATGCCCCTCTTGCTTCGGTTTCCTTGCATCTTCACTCATACGGTTACAGTCGCTGGGTTTCTGTGCCTTCTTCCCCATTGCTAGCTCCTTCTCTTCCTGCTTCTCCATCCAGCTTCTGGGTTGCTCCCCCAAAAGATTGCCTAGGACCAGATTAGCTCAGCTATGTTCTCCGTTTCCCCACATCTACCTCGAACGGCCTTTAGGGCAACACCTGTTCTCGCCTCTGGTTGCTTCCAAGCACCTCCAGTATCCAGGTGGTGTCTCATCAATTTTGTGGCCGAGCCCAGAGCCTGGCATGGTATTCTGCTTCAGGAATATTCTTACACCTGTTAATACATGAATAAATGAATGCCTGTAATGCCTCCTGAGTTAATGGAAGGTTGTAGGACCCACCTACGTCCTGCTATTCTTTACCATTTTTCTTCCTCACCACTGAGTCCAGAGGCAATATAGGAACACTGTTAAAAATGCAGCTTTTGGTATCAAATGTAACTGGATTGAAACCCCTATTGACAAGTAATTAGTTAGGAATTTTAGTTATTTAAGTGATCTAAAACTTATCTGGAATGAATTAGTACAAAGGATCAGTGAGGCCATGGATATCAACCATTTATCACAGCTATAGTAGTAGTAATAGTTAGTAGTATTGCTCATAGTAATTAACTAAAAGTAGTTAACTAATAACTGACAATAATTATAGTAGTGGTTTTACTGGTAGTAGTTATAGTTTTAGTAGTAGTACTAGTCATAGTCAACTAAACTAACTACTAACTAGTAGTTAACTGAACTAATTATAGTAGTTATAGTATTAGTAGTGCAGTCATACTAGTTAACCAAAAGTAGTTAACTAATGGTTTATATAGTTTTTAGAGTGGTAGCAGTTATTCAGTAGCATTAGTTGTAATAATTAACTAAAAGTTAACTAATAACTTACAGTAGTTATAGTGGTAGTTATAGTAGAAACACGGCAGTAGTACTAGTCATTGAAGTTGTGAACGCTACTAGTCGTAGTGATAATAATGGCATTAAAGGCAATAGTACTGGTAGTGGTAAGTTAATGGTTCAGAAACCTCACATTCTCTTCTAACTTGTTTTATTATCTCCATAGACAAAGTCATAGTCTTGGCAACTCAGGACATTACGCAACAGATTAACTAACAAAAGGAACAGAAAAGTACATTTTTTAAAGGTGTTTTCACTAGTTCATGCCAACCATTCCAAAAAAATCAGATTTAAAATTAAGAAATGTTATAGGGTTTTTCTGTTTAAAAGTTCTAAGACATATCAAAACCATGCGCCTGACACGGGAAACCAAATTCTGCACCACAGCAAGAGCTGGGGCTGCTGGAGGAAGGCTGGTGGATTTGCGGTAGCTGCCCCACTTAGGGCTTAGCAAATACCTGAGAAATTGGCTGTTCTGTATCCTCAGAGCTGGACCAGAGAGAACGGAGATGTCGGTGGCGTCCGCAGGCCGTGCCTCTCCCTCTGCCTTTCTCACTTGGATCACGCACACCACCTCATTAATCCCTGGTCAAGTGCAAGCATGCAAAAGCACAATGAAAGTCGAAAGGATGGGTCTTGGACCAACAGGACCTTGGCATTTCCAGGACGCCTCTTTTCCAACCTCAACACCAGCCAGCCATTGCCCTACAGAGCTGGTGAGTGTGGCATTCATGGTCTCACGGTCTGGGCCCCTCTTCTGCTGACCAGAACCTCAGGTTTGGAAAGAGCTTCTGGCATACTGATCTGATGTCATTAAGAGATCTCTGCTTTCTAAGGCAGAAGGCATTCGAAATTGATGGTGACAGTGGTGCCCCCACCCTTAATTATTCAATTCTTCTGGTATGCAGAGAATCCGCGAGAGGCACTGGGGTCCACAGCAAGCCAGCTTTCTTCTCTCTTAACACAGGGCATCTTCCCACCTGGAGCTGTGAGAAGGAGCCAAAAGTCCAGTGGAGAGAGCGTGTTCATTCTGGTTGGAGCCGAAATCAGACCTGACTGATGTGCTAAGTGCTATAATTCCTTCCGTCTGTTTGGGAAACAATCAGTGGACAGCTACCAAACTAAATGAGCCTGTGATCCCTTTTCTCTCTTCCTCTCTCCTTTTTTTTTTTTTTTTTTTTTTTTTTTAAGATACTAAAACTGAAAAGCCAAATGCTTTAAACAATTCATACTTTGATTTGCAAAAGACAACAAACATATCCTCTGAGCAAGGGAAGCATGTCTTTTCTTGCATCTGAGTTCAGGAACACTGAGTCTTTCCATTCAGGTCCTTCAAGGTACATCAAGTTGAAGGGTGATCTAATTGGTTTTCAAGGCAAAAGGAGTGTTCATTGTCCTTATGGTTCTATTCAAAAATTTTTCCTCCACTGAACACACATAAACTGATCATTTAGCCTTGATTCCTATATCTGCAAAATAAAGAATTAAAAATCTTATTCACAGGGCAAATATAGGGAAACCGTTTACTCCCAAGCATAAGACTTGACCCCGGGTAGATGTTCAAAAATATCTGTTAAAGGAAAGAGTGAGCTTTGCTAACAAAACAAAACAATGTATCATAAAAGTAAGAGAGGAAAAGGAAGTAATAAGAAATACAGTTTAGGGAGCAACTGGTGGACTCAGTAGGTTGAGCATCCCTCTCGTGATTCTAGCACAGGTCATAATCCAGGGGCTGTGGGATTGAGCCCCATATACTTTGTGGAGAGTCGGCTTGGGATTCTCCCTGTCCCTCTCCCTCTGCTCCTTCCCCCTACACTCGCACACACTCTCTCTGTCTCTCTCAAATAGATAAATAAATCTTTAAACAGCTAAATACAGTCTAACACTCCCACTTCACCATTGAAGAACTAGAGCCACACAGGAATAGTAACTGAGTCAAAGCCATAAAACTATCCCATCCTAGAACGAGCACTAGCGTGTGTTCTCCAGAATCCTAGGCCGGTGTTTCTTTAACCACAGGTCAGCGGACAAAGTAGTTGCTCACTAAGAGACAACTGGAAATCCCCCTTTCTCTATTCCTCTTTTTTTTTTAATTTTTATTTTATTTATTTATTTTTTCTTTCTAGTAAAAGAGAAATAGTAGTATTAAAACAGTATGCTCTCTTGACCAGTCTTCATTTTTTTTTTTTCAATCTTTTAGAAATAATGATGTCAGCAGAACCAATAAGGATACTGGTCAGCACCACGGACCAGAAGCTTTGGCATCCCTGGAGAGCCCATCAGACTCCATGGGGTTGGAACCCAGGAATCTGTATTTGAACAAATTTTCTGGGTGACCCTGATATATTACATTTTGAGGATGACTGATCTGTACCAAAGCAATCAGACACCTGATGCAGGTCAAAGTACCTATAGCCTTGAACATTGTTGGTTGACCTCTTACTCCCTTCTCCCTGGTCTGTCCTCCAGGACAGAGATCTAGAAAGTCAGGTGTCCTCTTTCCCAAGTCTTGCACTTAGAGGTGGCCATGAAACTGAATTCTCACCAATGAGATATATGTGGAGATCCCCTGAAAGTTTAGGAAAGATATTTCTTTTCTGATCAGAAAAATGTACATGGAGACAAACTCCATGACTGTGTCAACTTTCTTTCCTGACTTTAAAAGCAGTGTGTGAGGATCTGATGGTTGCTGTTCTGCAGCCATCTTGCAACCAAGAGGAGAATGTCAAGAGGACCACAAAGCTGCTGGTGGAGAGCAGCAGCATCAGTGAAACACGGAGCTACATCAGTATAGCCTTAACAGAGAACAGCAGTTATATTTCTGCTTCCATATCTATTATTAAAGTGATCATTTTGCCAAGAAGTTTTGCCTCCACAATAACCATGAGTAACTATTATAAAATAGAGTATACATTTCTACATCACTTGCCTTAAAATGAAATAAAATCCCCGTAGATTGAATGTTGGCATGTAGCAACAGTGATTATATAGCAAAAGGAGAAGAGGAAGAAAGCAGAGAACAAGTCACAGATTTGTTAAAGTCTCCTCATTTCTTAGGACTTCTGTAACAAATGGACACAAACTGAGTAGTTTGAAACAGCATTAGTGCATTCTCTCACGATCTAGAGGATGGAATTCAGGAATAAGTGTCAGCAGGTAGGTCCCTTCAGAAGACTCTACGTGGAGAATCTGTTCCATGCCCACTGCTATGGGTTAAATTGTGTCCCCATCAAAAGGTGTTAAAGTCCTGACCCCTAGTTCCATGGATGAGACCTCATTTGGAAATAATAACTCGTACAGATGATAAAATGAGGTTAGTAGGGTAGGACTCATCCAATATGACTGTGTCCCTATAAAAAGGGTCCATTTGGACACAGAGATAGATGTGCAGAGAGAAATGACAATGTGAAGACACGTTCTTCACATTATGAAGTATCATTTACAAACAAGTGTCATCTACAAACCAAGGAACACTGGGGTTTTCCAGAAGCAAAGAGAAGGACATGAAGCAGATTCTCCATCACGGCCCTCAGAAGGAACCAAGCCCTCTGACACCAACCCCCTTCTAGCTTCCCGTGGCTACCAACACCCCTTGGCATCCCTTGGTCTCTACCTCAACCCCATGGGCTGCCCCTCTGTGCCTCTGTGCCTCTGAACTCCCTCTCTTGTCTCTTATAAGGACTCCTGCCATCAGGTTGAAGGCCCACTCTAAATCCAGGATGATTTGACCTTGAGAGTCTTAATTTATCTTTAAGACCTTATTTATAAAAAGGTCACATTCAGAAGTGCCAGAGGTCAGAAATTGTTTGTGTCTTTTTGGGATGATACAATTCAACCCACCAGAAGGCATTAATATTCTAGTGGGGTAAATATGACTTAATGATTAATAATGTAATAAACTTACAGAAGATACACTGTATACTTATTACACACTCAATAACCACAGTGTCAGGAGTGAGGAGGGAAAGAAAGTAGTGGACTCTGAGCTTCTCCTTCAGCCTAGAAAGCCCAGAAGGGCTCCGAGGAAAGGCACTAGTTCTACCATGCTAGATTCAGGAAAAGTTTTCACATCTCTGTCTCTCCTTTTCCACTCTATGGCTTTACTTAAAGCAATAATTGGCCCCGAGATTAGAAGGAGAAAATCGGCACAACATGTGAATTTGCTAATTATTCTTCCTTGCTGTGGACATAGCCAGTTTCAGTTTTTGGTCCCATCCTAAGTATGACATCTCAGTGACAAATTAAATCAATTAAGTTGAGAGCTCCTAGAGGGTGAGTAATAGAGTAGGATGAGGACACCAGGGTTATAGGAAAAGCCCCGCTTCTAATTAGCCATAGGAACTCCAGCAAGACCCCGCGCTGATGCTTTCGCTCCTTTATCTGTAAAAGGGGGGGCTGGCCTGGCTTATCACTCCAATTCCTTCCACACCATGATTCTTCGCACACACTCCCTTTGGAATTTGGACAGGAGCTGAGTTGTGGTTTGTTTCTTTTATGCATATGATCAGTATGGAGATTTATGGAGACGCTTGCTTTTTATACCGCTGAAGAGGGAAACACACACACACACGCACACACACACACGCACACACACACACATTATACACAATAGCAGCAAGTGAACCTTTGCCAGCCTAACACACATTTATACAGCAACAGCAGACACAGTGACACCAGACTGCAAGTAGGGAAAGTGACTCTGTCAATATTTACTGAGACAAAAATGGTAACACAGCCTGCTTTTTCTTCCTCCACTCAACAAACACGTGTGGAGGCCTCGGTCTCAGCCCTGTGTGCCAGGCGCTGGGTCCAGGCACTGCAGAGAGAGCCAGAAAGAAGACCTGGGACCTGCCTCCGAGCGCTTGGGGTCGCTCGGAGGGATGGATAAGATGGCATGGCGTGGTGGGCACATGTGCTGTGACAAGGGGAAGCTCTGGAGCTGCGGCTGCTCCGAGAAGTGACAGCACCAACCCCAGGCCTGGGGGCATTCAGAAAAGCCTCGAAGGGGTGCTTCTGAGCCACGTGCTGAAGGATGTTGGGAAGTTGAAGTGTGAGTGGCCTCCGTCGCGACTTCCAGTGGCAAAGGGATCTGAATTCTGCAGTTTCTTAAACTTCTGATGAATCACAGTGAAACAGATGGCTTCTGAAACTCTCCTTTTTACTGGGTTAAGCCTTACTAGAGTTCCCCCAAGGTATATGATGATCAATTAATTCTATCACTTGTCCTCCTCAGCCACAGTCTGGATCCCCTAGAATGGCCCAGGATCCGTCCGAGGCTGTGGAAAGGCATCGCCGGTGGGCCTTTCTGCTTCTCAAGGCCCTCTGGTCCTCCATGGACCTTTTCAAGGTCATCTCATACCACAAATCACCATAAAACATGGCCCCTGTACCACGCGTGGAGGTAACATCACCTGCTTGAGGAGTTCAGTAGGAAGGAAATCACGGGTACTCAGAAATCTGTATGAATCAGCTTGATTCATGTAGGTATGAATGTTTAGATGTATGGAATTTATACGGGATTCACCCTGACCGATGGGGTCAAAAGATTTCAGTCCACACCCCGCTCTGCTACCTGTACACCTGGGCCAGCTTCCATTTCCCCACATGGAAGCTGGAGCTGACAGCTCCTGGTCTGGCTGCCTCCTGGGAGAGAAAACCAGAGAAGCAACATGGAGTCTTGAGTGTAGAGCCTTGATCAAGGCCAAGACTTCACTGCAGAGTCTGAGTCTGGACCGTCAGGTCAGGAACCCACATTCCAGTCCAGGGCTCCAGGCCCCTCACCTGTCCCGGCTTCAATTTCCCATTTAAAAACCTAAACGGTTTGGAGGGTGGGGAGGCGGGAGGTCGGGTGAGCCTGGTGGGGAGTATTATGGAGGGCACGGATTGCGTGGAGCACTGGGCGTGATACATAAGCAATGAATTCTAGAACACTGAAAAGAAATTTAAAAAATAAATTAAAATTAAAAAAATTTAAAACTTTAAAAAATAAAATAAAGTGAAATTAAAAAATAAAATGAAAACCTAAACGGTCTGGCTTAGATGTAGGTCCTTGACCATCTCTCAGGTTTCTGGGGCTTCCTGGGGAATCCGGTGAGTCTTTCCATTTCTCTGCCAATAAGTACTAACACCTCCTCGGCATAAGTGACTTTTGAGAGTGTGCTCACGCTGGAGAAATCATTCATCATCCTGCCACTTGATCTGTGCACGCGGCTGGTCCTGGAGTCCAGCTTTCTCGTGGCCTGTGCTGGGCACGGCGCCCGTAGGCTGCAGTAAATACCCAGCAGCACGGACAGCCGCTGTGAGGGCTGAGGGTGCTCCTGCGGGCCAGTGTGCTGCAAGGGGCACCTGCCCGCCTGCTCACAAGGGCAAATGGGCAGCCGCATCCACGAAACTCGGCATCCCAGTTCACAGAGGTGTGTGGACTCTGTTCTCTGAGATCCAGCCCCTTGCAAAGCCAGCGTGTGGTCGCCTCGTGGACGCTGTCCAGCCCGCACTGTGGAAATTGAATTTCTCCCCGAGCGTAGGCATCCTCCTGGATCAAACATTTTGAGCAGGCTAAACATCTCTGACAATGAGCCCAAAGTTTCATAGCAAAGCAATTTCACTTGGTAATTTGTTCAGGACTAAATGCTTTTAGTTCTTTTAGTTCATCTCTCACTAAATTATTTTCCCAGGATCATTCATTTTTAACATAATAAGGCTAGCGTGCCTACACTATAATGGGACCTTTGCAACACGAGTGCATATGTTACAATACCTTATTTTCTGTCATGGAGATTTAATCAAATTCACTAAGTTGGAGGACTATAATAGAGATTTTCAATAATATATGTTAAAAGGGTTTTTATATGATGTCTTGCAACTTGTGAATAAAAATCCGGTGGAGTGTGTGTTTGGTATTTCCACCAGATGATGAATGAGGTCACCCAAGGGAACCCAGAGAGCTCCTCCTGGCACGGATCTTGTGAGCCGCCTGGGTTGGCAAAGGCTTATTTGATAAAGTTTCCAAATAGAAGTGCATCTTGTCCCAGGGTAGAAACACACATTTTCACTGAGTTCTCTAAAATCTAAAAAAGAATATGAAGTGAACATTGGTTTTGAGTAAGTTCTAACAGTGCATCCCACCACTTGTTTTATCTGATGCTTTGGAGTTTCCTTGTTTGTTCTTGGTTTTTGGCAAGCTGTCACAATAATGTGTTCAGGTTTAAGATACCTAAGATGTACTGCGGAGACACCCACTCGTCGATGAGGTGAGTAGAAAAGGGCCTGGTTCCTCCTGCCTTTCAAATCGGAAGGGTGCTTTGCTCTTGTATTCCAGAACGATCTGTTAGCTTCATGCGTACCGTACCCCCACAGCATGCGTATTCGTGTTCTCTGCCTGTCACTGCCGTTTCTGTGATCTGCTATAGCTTAAATATTAAACGATGCGAGTTAATGAGACATGTTTATCTCCTTAAGGAGCAAAGAGGGGCAGGAGCTCTGGAGTGATCTGCTAGAACCACGCGGTATGTAAAGAAGGGAAGGTGACACTGTCTTCTTGCGTGTCTCCTCACCGCAGCCAAGTTAAGGAGCCAGGCTGGTTGCAACGGGATGGGGCAGAAATTCCCGGAACACCAAACGCAACATTTTTAAAGCTCAACGACACATGTGCACCCAAGCCGTTGAATGAACGCAGCCTGTTTTTTCCTCATGCAATCGCCTCCATCCAAGTATCCAAAAGCACCGTGTTACTTTTTGGTTCTTTACTAAAACCTTTTAATTACTGGCCTTTAAACTGCTATTATCCCCTTAGATTACCATGCTAGAGAATTGAGGAATCGTGGACAAGTCAGCCTTGGGCTGTCTTCCCCTCAGCCGTGTAGTAAATATTGACCGGATTCCTTTTCTGCGCCATGTGCGGTCAGCACTCAGCTGCCAGCACATGGGATTGGAATGATGACTCTAAGCTCCTTGAGGGCAATGATGTCTTCCCTTCCTGTTGAGGCCTGTGCCCAATGGGGATAAAGCTGTAAGAGGCCAACACTAACAAGAAGACCTACAGACACCATTCTGGGTCTGCTTCTGGCCGATTTGGCTTCAGGCACACCTTGTTTTTTTCAAATTAGGGCACTGAGCTCCATGCCCCCTGCCTGGTGTTCTCACCTGTGCATTGGAATAAATGGCATGCACCCTGCTAAAGCAGAGAGGGACATGAATTGGGTGGCACTGGGGCCATGTGAAATGTGCAAAACAGGAAACGCCACCATCACGACTTACCAGCTGGTCCAAAGAAAGGGTGTAGACCCATAAAAGAGCAGTTTGTGGAGAAAATAATTGGAATAAGAAATGTGACTGTATTGACAAATAACAAATTAATCTCCAGCACCAAGAAGCATCGTGTTTGGAAGGGAGAGACACACCTTATGTCATTATGATCGCAGACTCTGTTCTGATAGTGTGTTGGTGGGAATAGGAAACAGCCCCTACCCCCCAAGGGGTTTGCTATTTAGGAAAAGAGCCAGAAAAAATGTTCCCCAACCAGCTCCAGGCGCTAACCATTATGCTAGCATTCATTCATTGGATCAGTGCTTAGAAAAGATGTTCTATGTGCCAGGTTTTGTTTTAGGCCTTACGGAAACTGTAAAAGTAAGTCACAGCCTATACGATGTATGTTCAGTGACAGAAAATTAACACACATGCCCGTAAACAAGCCTACCAATGTCAGGAAGGTCATAGCTCAGAGGCCATAAAGCATGTGGACTAGTGATAGAGATGGATACACTCAAGGACAGGTGAGGCTGATGGTCAGCAAAGGCTTTGTTGAGGAGAGGACACCGATGTGGTAAGAAGCAGCCAGGCATCCACAGTGAGGGGCGACAGGGGTAGAGTGTATGCGGGCTAGTGAAGGCACGTGCAGCAGAGAGATGGGCGTGTTTGAAGAAATTAAAAATAATAATAATAATAAAACCCAGTTCGGTTGCCGCTTGGTAAGTGAGCAGCCACTGGGGGAAGACGATGTTCGGGTGTGGGAAGGAGCGGGATGAGCAGGCCCCCTCCTAAGCAGTAATTGTCAGACATAATTCCAAACATAATTTTGCTGGAATTATCCAAAGCCAAAAGCAGTCTCAAGATGGCCAAATAGCGGGGCGCCTGGGTGGCTCAGTGGGTTAAAGCCTCTGCCTTCAACTCGGGTCATGATCCCAGGTCCTGGGATCAAGCCCTGCATCCGGTTCTCTGCTTGGCCAGGAGCCTGTTTCCTCCTCTCTCTCTGCCTGCCTTTCTGCCTACTTGTGATCTCTCTCTGTCAAATGAATAAATTAAAAAATCTTAAAAAAAAAAAAAAAAAAAAAAGAGGGGCCAGTAGCTCTATCCGTGAGACCTG
Source organism: Mustela nigripes (assembly GCF_022355385.1). Classification (NCBI taxonomy): domain Eukaryota; kingdom Metazoa; phylum Chordata; class Mammalia; order Carnivora; family Mustelidae; genus Mustela; species Mustela nigripes. Next base: position 138,863,901 of record NC_081569.1, read on the forward strand.
GCTTTAGCCGGATTCGAGTGGATGGAATCGCGCTCACGCATGGGGTAGTTCTTCTTGCAAACCCTCCTGCTCTGAGTGCATCGGGGGTGTCTGAGAGCCAGGTGTGACTTTAGACCAAAGCTGTCAGCTGTTCCATTATCTAGTCCACATTTTTTAGACCTAGAAATTTGCTTTTTCATGGGCACACATGGTAGTTTCTTAAGAACCCCAAACCTCTCACCCCTCCAACAGAGAGGGAACATTTCTTGGACAAACTAGGGGGCCTGAGGTAGAAGGATCAGGCAGTGCTATGTTCAAATTCTAAGTTCTTCCCCTTGGACTATAAACTTGCAAACTTATCCCAACTCCCGCCAACCTTGGTGCGTTCCTTTGTGAAATGGATATAAAACTTCCCTATCAAGGTCAACCTCACCTCTCTCCTTCACTTAGGTATCTCCTACTCATCTCTTAGACTGGACCCAAAAGAACCCCCCCTACATTCTTCCTTGTTAGTACCCCCTCTTTGCCTCCCAAAATAACTATATTTCCCAGCTGGACAGTCTCCTTTCCCTGGGCTCATATTGATTTGGAGGGTTACTGTTATTATTAGTATAACACTTATTCCATTAGAAGGGCATTATTCATAGGAATTTTTGATGGTTGTAAAGTATTTTCTTCAGCTTGGCATTCCCTGGCATGTCACGGGCACTAATCATGTTTGCTCAACCAAACTGAACTCAATTTAGAAAAATTCACCTGCACATACTTTCAAAAATAGCAGTTTGTACTTAAATCATGTCTAGTGTAAGCCAAGAATGAGAACATAGTCATCGTGAGTAGGTATCACAGATATAACCATTTCTTTTGAATATTGTTTTTTAAATATATGCCAGTATTTTAATTATAAGGAATTTAATGCACATGAATGTCTTTGTGTGCCTCATTTCATTAATAAAAAAAAGAAGTACTTAGGGTTAAATTGTATAGCTTGTACTTTTATTTCTCCAGAATAGATTTATAGATAGCTGCTCTGGTTTTCCTATTGTTCAGAATTTTTAATTCATTATGTCTGGGTGTACAAAAAAAAAATCTGTAGTAAATATCTTGTTTGATTATATCTCCTTAATTGCATGAGATAATTCCTGCCTGGAACTCTAGGGATTTGTTGGAAAGAAGGCGGATCTTCAGCAACATTAATGGATTTAATGTAGTAAGGGATTTCTCTGCCTGTGAAAAAATGTCCTCAGAATAGCGTCCAACCGTTTATGTTTCTCCCAGATGCGAGCACCTGTGCGAGGTCCCCAGTGCATCCCCACCCACAGCACGAGAGTTTACCCACGGCTGGCCCTGGGGAAGGGGACGAAATGAGTCAACCACTCTGGGTAAATGTGGGTCCCTCAAGGTGGAAACGTGAATCTGAGTCTTCTTGGCACTGCCTTGCACAGTGCTTATTGGTAGTAAAACCTTGCCAAATATTTCTTAAAATAAGCAGGAAGAACCAAACACTGGACACCAGGATCATTCAGGGCGGAGGCAAACAGTCTCCACTGCTCAAAGGCTGCCTTGCACTTCAGTGGCATGATTTACCTTCACAAGACATGACTTAGACACACTGTATCAGTTATCTATTACCATAACAATTCCATGTAACAAATAACCACCAACTCCCATTGGCATATAATAATAAGCAGTGAAAGTTTTTCAGGAATCTGCAGGTCCTGGGGAGGTCTGGGCATTGCACTGGGCTGGATTCCCTCACCTGGGTTGAAGCATACATCTGCCGTCATCTGGTGGGTAGGTCACACTCTGGCTATGATGGCCTCAGTGAAGACTGTCTCTGTACGTCATGTGCTTTCTCACACTTGAGCAGACGAAGCTGAACTTGTTCTCCCGGCAATGGAGGGCATCAGAGAGAGCGAGATAGCCCACAGAGCCTCTTAAAGTCTAAGCTCAGAACTGGCCAGTAATCACTTCTGCTGTGTCTTGATGTCAAGGCACAGGCCAGTCCAGGTCAAGGGGAAGGGAAGTGGGAAGTACTTCATTTCAAGAAGAGATGCCACCAAGTTGCAGGGGATTGGGCATTTTTGCAATCTGGAGCAGCCAAAGAAAAGTTTAGCTCATGTTCCTCATGGCATCTTTTGAGAACAGCAGGCAGGCATTTAAAATATCTTAGAGAGCTTTTCATACAAATTGATGAAAGAAAGTTCAGTGTCTAGCATGGGCTAGCTAGAAAATGCACAATGTGGAGCAAGAAAGTATATTTTTAATGCAACCAAAGTAATGCATATTTTCTGCATCAAATTGGAAAATTCCTAAGAGGCACGAAGAAGGAAATGAAAACCACCCAATGCCCATGTCTCCGAGATTATGATGCTAACATCTCTGTTCATCAGGACAATGTCCAAACATACACAAAAGCACCCGCATGCCCCTTGCCTGGCTTCAACATTTACGGACAATTTTGCATCCTTGCTTCATTCCCCTTAACCTCATGTGTCTCTCATGTCGAGTACTCTGAAGCAGATCTCAGATATCATGCCAGGTCACCTGAAATATTTCTGACAGGTAAGGACAGAGCACATTTTTTAAAAGATTTATCTATTTATTTATCTGAGAGTGAGAGCGCGCGCGCACATGTGGCATGTGGCAGGTGCGAGGGGAGAGGGGGGGAAAGAATCCCAAGCAGACTCTGCGCAGAGCACAGAGCCCAACGTGGGGTTCCATGTCACAACCCCGAGATCACGAGCTAAGCCAAAACCAAGAGTCAGACGCATCACCGACCATGCCTGCCACCCAGGCGCCCCAGTAAAGACAGAGCCTATGAAACAGACAGAGACAAATCAAATATAACAAATGAGCAGGGATTCCTTAAGATCCTGGAAGGGCTAAAGCGTGCAAAAGCTAACCCATGTTCAGCCGTGTCCCTCATCCAAACACGGACATCTGTACAGGTTGTTCACCTGAACCAGGAGTCAAGCAAAACTCAGGCATGGAGTGTGTATCAGTAATAGTAGTGTGACTATCATTGTGATCTTGGCAAGCATTTCTTTCTCATGGATCTGTAGATTGGCCGAAGGTAGGCTGATGTGGATGTCGGCCGCCCCATCCCTCCATTTGATGTGGAAAGCTGGAGATGGTATTTGAGTTCTGGGTTTTCCCACCTCCTCGAGTGGCGGAACTTTGGCGGAACATGGGGTAGCCTGGGAGGCTTCCTTCCCGTCATCTGCTATCTCCCTGGCTTGTCAGTCTCTGAGCCGCCTCTCCACCAGTCCCTCCCGCAGGCTGGCCTCCAGGTTTCGAGCCCCGGGGGCTTGGATGCCATGTCCAAAATGGCTTTCTTCCTCAGAAAGGAGCTTGGGTTTTCATGGGGCAAAGTCCAAGTTCAAGCTGACACAAGGAATTTGCCCTGAAGGAACCGCTCTGCCGAGGCTCCTACGCTCCCCCTTTCAGCCCAGATTCTGGGCTTGGGCTCTGGCGGATGCGACGTGCCTGAGAGATGATTTGTGCATGAGCACGGTTTATGAGTCTAATGAGTAAAATAAGGCAAAGGCGCATTCTGCCAGTTTCCTGCCTCCTGGCGTCCTGAGGGTACACACACCCGCCCCCCGGCGGGCACGTAGGCAGTGCCTCTCTGTCCACACCTTTGACGGTCCTGACGTTCTTTGTGGGGCTGCCAAAGAATGTTGCTGTATAATTAGTTCTGTTGGCAGGACCTGTGTCCCAGGCTTCTGTGCCTGCCTACTCTTGGCAGCCTGGAGCTTCCCCAGGTTAGAACTGGGCACCAGGAGACCCTGCTCACAAAAGCTCCTCATCTGGGTAGGAAAGTGGACCCGTGGGTGGTAGATGGTTTTGGTCCTTCAGTGACAAAAACTGCTCCATAGTATTGTAATCTCCTGCTTATCACGGATTCAAGAGCTGGATTTCTTGTTCTATCTTATAATCTTCTCTGAATCGGCTCACAAGAGACCCAACTAATCTATTTATTTACTACAAATGTATTGAGTACCCTCTTCCAAGACATGGGGCTAAGAGCCTGAGACATCCCCGCAGCCTCCAAGAGCTCCCCTACTGTGGCAAGTGAGAGGACCCATACATGTCTCCAGAATATAGTAACGATAGGGTTTTGTAGGGTTTTGCAGCATGGCTTATGGGAAGAGAGAGGAGAGCCATACAACCGACAAAAGAAGACACAGAGGAAGCATCCCAGGGGAGGGAAAGCCTCCGTGGAATTTTTAAGAATGAAAAAAATTTATTGAGACAAAGAAAAGAGAGCACAGCAGGACAGTTCCGAGTGAGGGGCAGCAGCCTGTGGGGGCTCTGAGGGAGGGAAAAGTTACCCCATCCTCTTCCAAGAACTGAGAGCAGTTCGTCAAAGGAGCATAATGTGAAGGGGTTTCCAGGGCTTCCTCTGAGATGTGGGTGAGAACCATCCCTGAACAACATCTGAACCCACACCGAGTTTGGACTCTCATTCTGTGGGCAAGCGGGCTGAGTCCAAGGCACCAAGGCACGGACCAGATTTTCTATGTAAAGTGGGTTCCCTGGTTTAATAGATGAGAAATGAAAAAGCGGAGAGCCGGAAGGACTTTGGTTGTCAATCTGATATTAAGTAAGAAAGTCAGGATTTGAACATGGATTACCTCAGATGCAGAAGATTATGTAAGCAGAACCTCATTGACAAGATTAAATACAACCGGGGCACCTGGGTGGCTCAGTGGGTTTAGCCTCTGCCTTCGGCTCAGGTCCTGATCCCAGGGTCCTGGGATCGAGCCCCACATAGGGCTCTCTGCTTGGCAGGAAGCCTGCTTCCGTGCCCCCCACCCCCCCGCCTACCTCTCTGCCTACTTGTGATCTCTGTCTGTCAAATAAATAAAATCTTAAAAAAAAAAACAAAAAAACAGATTAAATACAACTGGGTAACCACCCAGTGGTGGAGGAAAGAGCAAATTCATTCATCAGCAAGGAGGGGAAACTGGAAACAATGGGCACCTATTCACGCCTGTGAAATTCACAGGTAAAACAACAGGGCTCAAGGAATGGAATACCTTTGTGCAATACCAATGGCCAACAGGTGTCATCCTCCTGGAAAAGAATTTGACAAAAGCACTAAGAGTCTTAAATACATTTATTCTTTGACTCTCAAGAAAATCTCAGAAGATTGTTGGGGGGGGGGGAGCAATGAGCATAGAAAGCTCAAAACAACGAGCATAAAAAATCGTTGAGCATAGAAGGTTCATTGCAATGTGATTTAGGGTTAAATATATTTTTTAAAAGATTTTATTTATTTATTTGACAGACAGCGATCAGGAGTAGGCAGAGAGGCAGGCGGGGCAGGGGGGAAGCAGGCTCCCCGCTGAGCAGAGATCCCGATGCGGGGCTCAATCCCAGGACCCTGAGATCATGACCTGAGCCGAAGGCAGAGGCTTAACCCACTGAGCCCACCAGGCGCCCCGGAAAACAAATGTTTTTAAATACAGGATAAATTAATAAAGAAAGAGCCACGAGATGAAATAGTCTCCAGCTAATTTTGGTTGTGAACAGTTTTAATAAAATAATATTGCAATTAGCTTTGGTATAATATAGGCAACAAACACAAGATATAAAATTAGTTATAAAGGAAGTTCAAGGTTGTCCCAGGATGAATGGGAACTGGAAGTAAGCGGTTTTAAATAATGTCTGAAAAAGAAGAATGAAATGCTTATCCTTAATAATGGAGCAAAATAGATTCAATTGGCAATTTATCTTGAAAGATGAATGTATCATTATGAACATGAACTTATTACGCTTATATATATGGTATAAATAGTTCACAATTGTAAACTCGTGCACACCCATAAGTGAACAAAGAGTGAAGAAAAGCTTATTTGTTTTGCAACCTTTTTTACATACATTGATTGATAGCATGAGGCATAAGCTTCACATGGTACTCAACCTTTTGTAAGAAGTGTATAAAGGGGGTTTTTGCAAAAAAAAAAAAACGTTTTTAAGATTTCTGTCAGTTTCACTAAGGGCTTCTCTTAATACTTTTGTATTCAAACTTGCTCATTGGAAGCATGTGCCTGTGTTTGCCCATTCACTAGCTATCTGCTGAGTGCCTATTGTGTCTCCGTCATTTTTCTGCGTGCTGGGGTGAAGGGGTGGATAGCAAGAAGCCCCACAGCAAATATATTGAGCTCTCACCCTGCGTAAAACTCTAGATGGGAAAGGAAAACACCACTTTATTGAATAAACATTGATTGAACATCTACTCCCTTCCAAGGCATGCTGCTAGGTGCTTGGAATGCACTTGAACAAGAAAGACAAAAAGTATCTGTTGTCATGAAATGTGCATTTTACCAGGGCTAATAGGTATAAAGAAATGTAGCAGAGCAGACAGCTTTGGAGAAGAGTAGAGTGGGATACAGTAGTCGCCAGGCTCGGATTCTACAAAGGGTTTGAGGAGTTCTCCTCCAGTTTCAGAAACTTTAGGAAATCCTACATCTTCTGCAAGACTTGCAAGTGATATGAATCTTTTCTGTTTCAAATTGACGAATTGTTCCAGAATTTCTCAGCTGGTGAGTCATGAAAAGTCTGATCAACAAGGACAGCGAATGAACATCGTCAAGCTCTGAGGGTTCTACTTTGATAACGAATCATTCTAGTGGCCTTTTTTTTAATTTTTGTGATGGTTTTGTTTTCTGGGCCCGCCTAGCAGACCTAGGAAATCATATTATGAATGCTCCTTCGGGGGTCTTCTATGTATGTGCATGGAGAAAACATAACCCTCTAAATCATAACTAGGTGCCTCATGGATAGAAACACTAAGGAAAGTTAGACTCCATTGAGCTTGGGGTTTTTTCCCATAAATGTGTCAGATACATTTGACATACTCAGCAGTAAATACATGAGGCAAGTCTCACGATGCTTCTAGGGAAACCCTCCAAAACACACTGGCTTCCTTCAAGGAGTCTTGATTTGGGTGAAGACAGGCTGACCTTCTAATCTCCTAAAAGGGAGTTCCAAGAAGGTAAAAGGAGCCCTGTTTCCAAGGTATGGTCACAGGTGAGTTCCATCTTCAGAAGATGTTCTGTTCAATCAATGCAGGAGGGAAGTAATTCCAATCGCCTCTCTTCTTGGGGTCTTAGTGCAACTAGGATGGATACATTTTCCATGCCCCTTTCCGGTGTAGGCATTTGCAATAAGCCTCAGGGAATTGTTATGCAAGTTTCCATTAATTTTCTTTTTAACAAACTTTGTAATAAGTGCTTTTTTTAAAGATTTTATTTATTTATTTGATAGTGAGAGAGAGAGAGAGCACAAGTAGAGGGAACAGCAGAGGGAGAAAAAGGCGTCCCAAGGAGGAGGGAGCCCAATGGGGGGCTCGATCCCAGAACCCCGGGATTGTGACCTGAGCTGAAAGCAGCTGCTTAATGACTGAGCCACCGAGGTGCCCCAGTTGCTATTACTTTTAAAGGTGTGTATTTCTCTTCTGGGGATGGAGAGGGTGAACATTCTAGGAAGTCTTAACTGGAGTCCTAAATAGGAAGGGAAATTAGAATACCCCCAAATCTGTTATTTTAATGTTTAAAGGAATTATAAAATTAACACTTGATACAGCTGGTATTTTTTGTGGTATTTTTGGGGGGGGTTGGTTTTGCTTTTTTGTGATTGACTGATTGATTGATTGGTGTTAGTTAAGACCTTTAGATTTCTTACTCCTCTTCTCCAGTAACTCTTCCCTCACGGCCCCGTTCCAATGCCACTTACATGTCTGCCCCTATCCCTTGCCATCTACAAATTCCCACCGGGACCCTCCTCTCTGCCTCTAGGACACTTGGCCTGGATTGTTTGAATTGTTCAGGGCACCTGCGAATGCCCGGACCCTGGACTAATGGGTACCTTCAGACTCCAGCTCCAAATCCGACTTGCTGTGTAGCCTCGGGCCAGTTGACGTAAACTCCCTGCACCTCAGCATCCTCGTCTGTGAAAGGCTGACAGTAAGCATGTATATCTCCTTGGGTTGTCGGTGTCACTATAAAACACGTTGATAGGTGTAAAGTGCTTAATACAACTCCTGGCACAAAGTCAGTCCTATGAAAGTGTTTTCTTTTAAACATAAATAAGGTGCTAACCCACAGGATTTCAAGTGGATTTTTTTTTTCTTAGCATATACATAAGGAAGGAAACAGGAATCCTCTGTAGGCGTCCAGCTTTTGAACGCAGCTCCCAGAGGTACAGGGCTGCGAACAGCCTCTACGTATTTAGGCGTCAAGTGCTAATACAGCTTCCTGAGAGCAGCCAGAGGAGGTGGCTGCCTCAGGGTGTTTCCTAGGACCCTCTGCTGCGCAATGAGAGAACCAACTTGGCTAGCGGGGCTGAGGCTCCAGGAGGAAACATCAGGCTCATTTATCAGAAAGAAGCAAAACCTCGCTCCTGTTCCCTTGCCGTGAATGCCCAGAGCCCAGCAGGGGAGATTTTTCCATGCTAACTTCGGTGAATCGAGGCATCTGATGCTCTGGGATCCCATAGGGGGAAGCTGGAGCATTTACCCTTGCCCACAGTGGCAGGAGACAGGAAGGAGTGACGGTCCGGGCTGATTACCTGATAATGCAGCCTCCGTAACTTCACACATGATAACAAGCTTCGGAGAATATAGAAATGGCTGAGCTGTACACCGTGACCCTGAAACAACATGGGACATTAGCGCTGGGGCCACAGGAGAGACTGGTGGAGGGCAAGGGAGAAAGAGAAGAGCTTTGGGGAGTGAGAATTGAGGAATAGTGGAAGGTTCCGTTAAGGTGATCACGGAATGCAATCGGCCATCAGAAGGCACTGATAAGGAAGACCCTAACTTGGAAGAGAAGTACGAGCTTGGGCGCTCGAGGACACCGCAGCCCAGTCCGCATGCTTCCCGTCCGATGCTAACACATCATTTATACTCAGAAAATGGCAGTTGCTCTCAATTCTGCCTCTACGATATTCTCCAGGACACCCCCGTGGCAGAACTTTCGCGGCTCTGTGCAGGTGTCCTGAAACCATATTTAACCATAGACTAGAGGTTGCCGTCCCGGGAGGTCAATCATTAGACTAACAATTGCACGTGAGGAGAATCAGCACATCCCTTGTTTTTGTAGTGAAATACGTGAAAAAATAAATAAAATGCATGAATATTTCATTAACAACTATTAAGATCCACTAGAATAGACTATATTACCCTAGTAATAAAAGTGATCATAACGTTATGGCAACAACGGTGAAAGCAATTGCTCTCAGACATTGTTGGATTTCTGTACACCGGGCCTCGTGGTGGCTCCGTTAAACACCGCGGTGTGGGCTGTGGCGGGGATGGTACTCAATGGCTTTTAGGCACTCTTCATATTGGGAGAGGAATTTCTGGCCTTCTGTTACCCTCTTGCCTCCAGAAGAGCCCAGAATATTCACTTCCAGTCCCACACTTGCCATGGGTTCTTCCAGACGTACCCATGGGACGCTGCGATGGTTCATTTTATCTATCGGCTCAGGTGGATGACAGGATGCTCAGGTATTTGTCTAAACATTATTTCTAAACATTATGTCTGCGCATTTCCATATGAAATTAAAATTTGAATCGATGCACTCCGTGAAGCATTATCGCCCTCTCCAGTGCAGCTGGGCGTCACCTAACCTGTGGAGGCCCGTAATAGACCACAAATATGGAGGAAGAAAGAATTCTGTCTTCTCCTGCCTAATCATTTGAGCGGAGATACTGATTGTTTTTTTTGCCCTTGGTGCTCCTGACTCTGAAGCCTTGGATTCACACTGAATTATACCATCAGCTTTCCTGGGTCTCTGGCTGAGAGACAGAAGACCACAGGACATCTTAGCTACTATAATTGCATAAGCAAATTTCTTATAATAAATATCTTTTGTACAAGCAATGGAAAGCTATTGGTGCTGTTTCTCTGGGAAAGCCTAACTAGCACAGATACTGAGATGGGAATTGAGAGACACGCAGAAAGGAGCGTTACACCCACTGCATTTTGCCGGCAAGTCTGCTGGCCACAACGAGGCTTCTTCTGGTAAAGCAGGCCTCATGGAGGCTAGACAAGCAAGTCCCAAAAGGGGAGGTTGCTGGCCACGATGAAACATACCGCCAAAGCTACAGTGACCTCTCCCAACAGGCCACTTCTGGAAACTTAATATGGGATCTGGTTCTGCAGACTTCTCAACTATTCTACGAGATACTCAAAAGCCTTTCTCTTGTTTGGTTTGGTTTGGTTTGGTTTTTTAATTGTTGCAAATACACATAACATGAAATTTTAATTTGCTACCTTAGCCATTTTTAAGCACACAATTCAGTGACACTAAATACATTCACACTGTCCCACCACCATGACCACCGTCTCCCCCACACCTCTTCATCCCTCTGTATTGAAACTCTGTCCCTGTTAGACCCTGACTTCCCATTCTGCTTCCTCATGATTCCTCGTAAGCACCAGTCTACTTTCCTTCTCTGTGTATTTGACTCTTCTGAGTACCTCATGTAAATCAAATCATAGAATGGGTTTTTGTTTTGTTTTGTTTTTTAGGTTTTTTGTTTGTTTGTTTGTTTTTGTGTGATTGGCTTCTGTGACTTAGTATGATATCCTCAAGGCTTATCTGTGTTGTAACGTGTCAGAATCTCCAAGACTGAGTAACATTCCATTGTAGGGATAGACCACATTTAGTTTATCCAATCATCTATTGACTACATTTAGCTTTATAGCACCTGTGTATAACAATGTTCGAGTTGACCATAGTTGAAAGTATTTGTGGGGATTCGTTTTATGCATCCATTTGAGCCAGAGGGTACCCAGATGTGTGGTCAAATCTTATTCTGCGTGACAATTATTCTGTGGGTGACAATGTTTGTGGATGAGATTAACATTTAAATTAGTAGACTGACTAAAGCAAATGGCCCTCTCTGCTGTGGGTGGGCCTTGTCCAATCAGTTGAAGGCATGGATAGAACACAATGGTTGACCCTCCCCCGAATAAAAGAGAATTCCTCCTGCCTTTGCACTGGGACATTGGCTTTTTCTTGCCTTTGGACTCAAGCTGAGACATTAGTGCTTCCTGTGTCTCAGACCTTTTGACCTCTGGCCAGAAGCTACAACATTTTTTTCCAGTTCTTAGGTCTATAGGTTCAGACCAGAACTAGACCATCTGTTTTCCTGGGTCTCTAGCCTGATCTCACCCCTCAGATCTTAGGACTCCATAATCACGTGAGCTGATTCCACCTATACACGTATACCTACAAATAAATAATACACAATGTAATATTAATTATATGATAGATGATTATAACTATTGTATTATTTTTATCATTATATATAATACAATGTGTGTGTGTGTGTGTGTCTGTGTGTGTGTGTACTGGCTCTGTCTGTATTGGTTCTCTTTCTCTGGAGAGCTCTGACTAATACAGCATCCCACTGTGTGGTTCAGATATAACATTTTGTCAGCCTCAGAAAGTCTTGAGGTCTGGGACCAGGGAGGTAAAAGAATCAGAGGCAGGTGTCTGGAAGTGAACCTTTTTGCAGAGTTGGTCCCAAGAGTCTAGGGAGTATCTCCCCTTAAAAACTCTTGTCTTGGGGCGCCTGGATGGCTCAGTGGGTTAATCATCTGCCTTTGGCTTGGGTCATGATCCCAGGGTGCTGGGATTAAGCCCTGCATCAGGCTTCTTGCTCAGTCGGAAGCCTGCTTCTCCCTCTGCCTGCCCTGCCCCCTGCTTGTGCTCTTTTTCTCTCACTCTCTTTCCCTCAAATAAATAAATAAAATCTTAAAACAAAAAACAAAACACTCATCTTGGTGTGTCAGTCTGCTAGTGCTGCCTTAACAAAGCACCACAGATAGAATGGCATAAACAGAAACGTATCCTCTTACAGCCCTGGAGGCCAGAACTCAGAAGTCAAGCCGTCCTCCCCGGGGTTGATTCCTGCTGAGGGCTCTGACAGAGAATCCCCAGGTTCTCTCCTAGGTTCTGGTGGTTAGCTGGTGACCTCAGCCATTCCTTAGTTTGTAGAAACGTTGCCCGGCCTCTTCTGTCATCCTTCTGTCGTGTTCTCCCTGCATGCTTCTCTGTGTCCAAATGTCTCCCTCTTATGAGGACACCAGTCACACGGGATGAAGACCTGCTTGTTCTACTCCAGGAAGACCCATCCTGACTTAACTAATCACATCCATGGTGACCTTATTTCCAAATAAGATCATATCCTGAGGTGCTAGGGGTTAACACATCAATGTATGGATTTTTAGGGAACACAATTCAACCCATACCACCTGGCTGAGTATTGTTCGTCTCTGAGCACGTGACACCTAGCTATCTGGGCCAACTCCTGTCCATTTGCACTCTAGGAGTCTTCCTTCCACCTGCCGTTGGGAGACGTGACCTTGGCGAGGCCCGGAAGTAACACAAGCTCCATCTCCCCTTTCCTTTTCCTGGCCCGGGGTGGATACAATGCTGCACATGCATTATTGATAGACCCCAAGCTTGCCAAGCATCCTGGCTGTGTGTGTGTGTGTGTGTGTGTGTGTGTGTGTGTGTGTGGCAGGGAGACAAAGGCAGACAAAAGACATGGACAAGGATGGCACCTGGTGCAACCGGAGGTCCTGCTTTCATTAAGAACATGTTCTGCCTGTTTTGCAAGGGCACCCTTGGCAGTGGTTACAAAGCAGGGCAGGATGGAGGTGGCCTGGAACTCCGGGACGCACATGGGAGATGAAGAGCGTGTGCTTACTCGGTAATTTTCGTTCAAGGCCCTGCCCCAGCAGTGCCCTTCACACCCCCTCAGTGGCTCCACGTCGCCTACACACAACCTGGTGGGCCTGCGTCTTCATATGCCTCTCTCACTTCCTCCTGCTCCTCCTACCCACCCGCCCCTCCTTTCCCTTAATGCTCACAGGTCCTCCTGGAAGACTCAACCACTTACAGTTGTTGAGTGATTAAATATTTATAATCAGGGCAATGAGTGAGGTGTTGAATAATAAATGCTAAGGTTGAAGCGGCCTTAGATAATTTCTGCAGATTTCCTCATCCATGGCTTCTTTGATTCTAAGGCAAAAAAAAAAAAAAAAAAAAAAAAAAAAAATCCTTTAATTAACTTTTTTTTTTTTTTTTTGGGTGCAGCTGTGACAGTCGATAGGCCTTTATCACTGTTTTGTTCATGAACCACTGCCCTGCCGTAGGGCATTTTCTGTCAAGCCCCCGGCCCCCGCCAGACATGTAGATACCTCTTGGTGACGTGGATCTTCCCTCATTTGCTTCTGAACACTCAAGGAGAATGCATTTTTTAAAACTCAAATCCCTAGACCACAAATTCACTGTAGCCATATCTGGACGTGGAAGAGTTTTCGAGGCTCCGTTAACAGCGAGAATGGACCTTCCTTTTCACGGAGCTACACCAAGCGGCTCCTCTAACATTTTATGCACCGTTGCATTTAATTTCTGCCCCAACTCGTGGAAGCTCCTAGCATCATTTTGACTTTTGCCATCGAGGAAGCCAAGGCACAAAGAGTTTAAGTCATTTGCTCGAGGCCGAGAGCTGGTAGATATTGGATCTCCCATTAGGGCGAGCACCATTCCAAGGACGAGGGATGCAGAGAGGAACAGGGATGAGCTCTCAGAGGCCCAGGGTGGAGATGGCTGAGCACAGAACAGAGCGAGCCACTGTGGCAAAGGAACACAAAGGAGAAATGTGTGAATTGAGGAGCAAGTGGCTAGCTCACTATGCTGAGCTGGGCTGGCTTCACAGAGAAGATATGTGAGCCCCCATTGGGGGAAGAAAATTGTATAGAAGGTTGCCTGAGGATGAGCTGGGGACACATCAACTTTTCCATCTTCTGAATGTTTCCAACCTGTCCCTTTGAAGACCCTGCCCAGGGAACATATGGTAAAGAATGCTGTGGTGAAACCATCTTTTCCTCTCTAGATGCACATTCTAGTACTGTGTTCTAAAAAGCACAGAATCGGAAGGTATTTGAAGATCATTTACACATCTCATCTTGATCAGTACGAAATTTTATTGCCCGCTGTGAACTGATTATTTGCGTCTTCCCAAAATATCCACGTTGAGTCCTAATCCCTAGTGTAATGGTTTTAGAAGGTGGGGCCTTGGAGAGGTGACTGGATCCTGAGGTCAGAGCTTGCCAGAGAGGATCTGTGCGCTTTAAAAGGGCTGCCTTGCCCTTCCCGCCATGGGAGGACACAGCAGAAGGTGGTAGTCCATGAACCAAGAAGCAGGCTCTCAGCGGACACCGGAATGGCCAACACCTTGAGCTCCCACTTCCAGCCTCCAGAACTGTGAGAAATAAATTTCTATTGTTTTTCATTATAGCAGCACAGGTGGACGAAGACATTATACAACCTATATAGCGATGGTGTCAGGAATAATTTAATTATTTTTCCATGATTAGGGGCATTCTCCCTACAGAAAAGAATGCTGGGAAAAACATCATCTCCTCTGTAATGTAAAAGGAAAGTTAAATTCACCACTGGAGCCAAAGACTTAGGAATACATATTTGTTTATTTGCTTTTATGCCTATTCTGATTTAAACTATGAAACCAGAGTGTAGAGCTAGGGTTTACCATGTTTGTAAATGAGTGCATATTCTACTGTCTTCCATATTTTATCAGGTTTTCTTCTCTCTTCCCATCTCCCAAGGGGGACATTGGCTCCTCTTTGGGGAAGCTGAGATGTTATCCTGAGTCATGAATTGATAGGGGGACAATCTGCAGGGACACAGACTTCTACACCCTCAACATTTTCCTTCTTGTTGGGACTAGGAAGTTACTCCTTTAGGCATTACCAAAACTTTTCTTCCCATGCCCTTCATGCAGACATCAAAAAGTTATACTCTTGAATATCACTGATGATTTTCTAAGCAGAGGGCTATCATAAATTTGCATGCAAATCTTATTTATTGAGTGCTTCTCTGGGCAAAATCCTTTCTCAGAAGCATCTTATGCATTATAGTATACAAAATTATGTAGGTGAGAAATCTGGATCTCAGAAAAAGCTCAGTGATGAGCCCAAGGTCACAGCAGTGGAAATGATAAAGTCAAGATTTAACCTCAGGCTTCTGGGTCCAAATGTATCCATGATGCTCAGAGCCTGCTTATGCCAATGACGCATTTATGTAAATTTAAGACGCAATAGTGCCAATGGGAACTTGAATGTGTTCCTTTTCAAAAGTCTAGGTATGGAAACTCCTAATTTTCTAAAGCAGTATTTCCCTAACACTAACCTTGTAGAATATTCATTTTGCTATGAATTCATAAAAAAAAAATAAAGTTCTCTCAAACAAGTTTTGGGAATGTTGAATTAAATAAAGTTAAGTCGAAGTGTTTGCGGCTGGGATTCAGAGAGCTTTCGGTACCCTGATGTGTATCATGGATTTCAGGAGCATTTTCAGTGTTAAGTTTGTTTAACAAATACATAGGACTTTCAGGACAGGGATGGGAGCCTGGGATAAAACAGTAACTATGGTAGACCCTGGGCCCTACCCCCCAGATTTTCTACCAGGGCAGAGCAGACTTGAACTAGTAATTAACACCACGTCCCTTCTGGTAGCTGTTCTAATTGTCTTTTACTTCTCCCTCAATCAATCCCTGTCCCAGAACAGCGATGGGTGTTCAGGTCAATTTTTTCTTTAATAAAAAAATTTATTTTAATTTTTTTAATATTTTAATTTACTGAGATTTTAACCTCTCTGAGGCCAAGTGACTCCTTCTTTATACCTGTTCAACTCCAGAGTTACAACACTGGAGTAACACTTACAACAAGTAAGTGTAACACTTACAACAAGTCGACTATGTATTAAATTGATTTGATAGCAACTTAAAACAGCAGTTAAGAGCCCAGGTCTCATTACTTGTGTTATTACCAGCTAGTTCTATCAAGCCCATTATTTAATTTTTCTGAGTCTCAGTCTCTACTTCTGTATAATGTGGATAAAAATATAGGATTAATAATGCTGTTGGGAGTGCCTAGCATGTGCCTGAGCTGTGGTTAGCAAAGTTCTCCTTAACGAGGCTCCCTGGACCTGCCGGCTTGCACTTGTAACTCCCGTTCACCCCCTCCAGCACTCCCAGCCCCCCAACGTTGCTCTATATATTTTTTTTATTACAACTCTTATCACCTTCTAAGGTACTACATGACTTATGTCATTTTTATGTCTCTTATTCGTTGTCTGTCCCCCACCCCCCATTAGCATATTAGCAGGAAGAAACAGAAGCCTCTGTCAGTTGTTTATGAATGTGTCCCAGGGATCAAGACAAGAGCCATGCATAGAGGTGGTGTTCAAAGATACGTGCTCAATTAACCTGTACAAATAGTAACTGTTCACCCAACATAAAGTGAGCCATTACGTCGTAGACATCAGAGGCATCCAGGGGGAGTAACCAAAGGCCAGGGCAGGGCAGCAGTGTGAGTGAATGTTCCCCAGGCCCCCAGGAGCCTCCTATAGGAAGAACCGATGACATTTAACTTGCCATACTGCTATCAGAGAGACACCACTGGGCCCTCACACAGGCTTTTGGTATTTGGCTGTTTAGTTTAAGTGAACCTGTAGGAGATAATAAACCCAAGACATCACATATGAAAAAATCAATACTCAGGTCAGAGCTGTAGCTTGCAAGGCAAGAGCCATCATTTTCAAGCACAGTCTGCCAGCCACACGGAGCTATTTCAGAAGGCTAGCTCTCGTCCGTGGGTGCTCAGAGCAGTACCCACGCTCCCAGCTTGTGGGGAGGCAAGGTGCGCTACCCCGGTCTCTGTTTTATCCTCTTCCCGATGCGGGAGAAAGAGTAATTGCTAAGTCACCAGAGCCAGCAGACATTTATCACCCATTGCCAAAGCTTGCTGATAAGTTCAAGACATCCTGATCCTAACAGAGGCCACTGCGGAGCATTAAGCAGGAAGCCCAGGAAGGTAGGACGAGCGGGGGCGGGAGCCGGCACCAGGTAAAGATGACAAATGCCTCTGTGGGAGATTAATCCTTCCTGTAGTCCACTGGTAAAGTAATAAAAGGTTTATGATTCATTTCTTCCTTGATAATGGAGGAGACAATTAGTAATTACTGGATTTATGGTATTTGTTGTGTTAACTCAACCAATAAAGTATCTAGTGAAATTGTGCTCTGAAGCACTTTTGTTGGAGAATAATAGACGAAAGCTTTAAAAAAGCCAGCAGCTGCACCGCGTGTCACACACGTCTATTGGCAGGGGGTGTGACAACGGCCATCAGAGACGGACCGTGCTGTGACATCACCCTATTCTCCAGCTCCCCCATTTCATTCTTCCCAGAATTAATTCAGGGGAGCAGGATCCAGCATCCAGTGCTGAAGCTGCTTTCTCCGGATTGCCTCTCCCGGAGCCTCAGAACTGGACGGATAGAGGGACTTGTGCCGCTGCCTGATTGCTGCCTGTCCCACCTCAGGCTAGTACTGTCCTGAAGTCCACAATGGGCCCTCCTGCCCTCCCCGTCTCCCAGCCCCTCCCATTCCAATGCTCATCAGGGATGTTTGTGAAATTAATGGAGGTCTTAAAGACACTCCATGGGCAAACATCCTACCTTCACAATGAGAAAGGTCCCACATCTTCAGAAATGTTCAGGATGAATGCTTAAATTCAGTGAGTATGACCATGAGTGTTTAGGTGCACGGGTGTATGACCGCGGGTGTATGACCGTGGTATGTGAGTGACACCATGAGTGTATGACCGTTGGTATATGACTAGGAGTATTTGAGTATGACCATGGATGCATGTAGTTTAGGGAAAAACTCTCAAAATATCTGACAGAATTGAATTTAGACAATCACAGTGAATACCAGGCCACATTAACAATGTAATAGTACAGACACTGCCGAAATAGGGTCGAATTCTTACAAATTATACTGAATGATGAAGATAGATAGCAAAAACACCTACTTGGAATCAGTACACACATGGTTGAGAACCAAATGCCTAGGCCAAGTACTTGCGCTATAATATACACTTAATATTTCTGGAATGAATGTAAAAAAATACACAAAAATGAAAATTGGTATTAAGGTGGCAAAAATATATGTGTGTATGAGTTTAATTAACATTTGTGTTGTAAAATAGGTTAATTAAAATCAAGTGCTTAAATGATTGAAATTTCCATGTGATATGATATTTCCTTTTTTTTTTTTACAACTAAAGCTAAGCACGGAGTTTCGTACTTGTGAAAGTTAATATATATAATTTGGTGGAAGGAAACTGAAAATGCTTGTCCTTCACCATGTACTGTGGTTCCTGAAACTTCAGTTTCTGCCACACCACTGTCCCCACGTGGTGAAGGTCATCTCAGCATAATGTTACTCCTTGTTTTATTCCCAGTGTTGCAACACGTTGGGCCTTAAGAACCCCTTAAGTTTTAGTATTCATTACCCCACATCCCAAATTTCAGGTCCCTCTCTCAAGATCCAAGTAAGAAATATAAACTCAACTTAGAGCTTAGTAACTGTCTCAAGGTCAAACCATCACAATAACACCCATTGGGCATATATGTTTTTGCTTTCATTGGCCCTGGAGATTCCAAATTTTTCAAAGTGAGGTTGAAGTAGCACTTGGAATGATTGAAGGACTGTTCATTTGCAAGCAAAAATTGTAACCATTATCTTTGAAAACTCAGGAGAATGGGACAATGGGAGATAAACAAGGAACTTAAGCTGATTTATTGGATGTTAAACTCACCCAAAACGATGGTGACATATTCCCCTTCCTGATTTACATGGCTAAAGGCTGCTGTTTAAATAATCAGCTTCCACGGGCCTTGGTTCAGGTCCTCTGAGGCCCATGGATTGGCTGTTTAAGTCATTACACACTAACTGTGGCCTGTGTGCTAAGTCGTGTTGGGCAATAATAGGAAAATACAGTAACAAACGTGTCTATTGAAAAGCTAGAGTCTGCTCAAAACTAAAGCATCAATAAAATGTTGATCTCTTAGTATGTTGCCATCCCAATGTGGGTTCAAGAAAGTCGCGCTGGACTTAAGCTCAGGGGACATAGGTTTTATATATGAAGAAGTTTTACCTCTTCAGAGCCATGTGACTTTGGGTCCCATTGTTTTGAGTGTATAAATCTCTGTCTACTCCTCGTTCAGTGAATATCAGAATGGAATCTGGATGGTTTGTGGCGTAAATGGGGACTATAAAGCTTTCACATTCCAGAAATCCCACTTCTGGATATTAATCCAAAGGAAATGAAATCACTATCAGTCATTATCTCAATAAGATTTCTGTGCCTCCACCTTCACTGCAGCATGGTTGATGCCAGCCAAGAAGTGCAAAGAATCCATGTTCCAAGGAGGAATCAATGGAAAAATAAAAAGAAATTGTGAGACACATGCACGTGCGCACGTGCACGTGTGCGCGCGCGCACACACACACACACACACACACACATTGGAATATTACTCAGCCATTAACAAAGAAGGAAGTCCCACCATTTGCAAGAACAGGGATGACTTAGAGCATTATGCTAACTGAGATGAGTCAGAGAAAGACAGATACTAAATGATCTCACTTACATGTAGACTCTAAAAACAGAAACCAAACTCACAGATGCAGAGAATAGGTTAGTTGTCACTAGAGGCAGGCGGGCTGTAAGAGGTGGTGGCAGAAACGGGGGAAAGCAGTCAAAGGTACAAAAAAAAAAGAACCAAAAATCTGGAAAGTGCTTTAAAATGGTCCCAACACATAGTTTTAATATTTTAGTCTAAATTACTACATCTTAACTTTTTCTGAATCCTCAGAGGCCTTCTTTGAATAAGATGTATTTTTTTGTTTGGTTGTTTTTTTTGGGACACATGAATCACTATGTAGGCTAACACATCCGAATTGCTCAGTTGAAACACAGCACATAATGTTCAGGTGACGGCAAAATGTCTCTTTCCAAATAGAAACACTAGGGGATTGGCACCCAGGTCCAGACATCCTGAGGTCCTGGAGCTGATTTAGGCCGACAGGAGCCCAGGAAGCTTCGGGAACTCCCTCCAGACCCTCAGGGTTTGCCCCCTGCCCTTACAGTCCCTCACTAGTCCTGCTACGCTGCCTGACCCCAGGCTCCAAACAATCGCTGTGCTTTGCTGGTGTTAAGTGTGGCTCCTGGCAAATTACAGTAATGGCTACAGAAGTTGCCAAGGGGAAAAGGTAAAAGCCAATTTTTTTTTTCCTCTTTTGAAATTTTAATGTGCTACAATGTGAAATTCACTGTCAGAAAAGTAACACTTTTATGGAGACTTCAACATCAAAACATCTTAAAAACAGTCCAGGGCAGGTAACCTTGAGCACCCCACCATCAGGCCTCCGGCACGTTTGTGCAAAAATCCACACAGCTCCTCTCACACTCAGCAACCCTCTCAGCCCCTCGGGAAGAGGGAGAAGGGCACACTGGCTTCTTTCTCACGCAGAGCTGGGGACCAGCAGACCCGAATGAGCACAGCACACAGGCAGAGACCTGGGAGCAGGCTCCCGGAAGCCCGTGTCTGGTTGTCTCCTCTGGCTTCATAAAAATAACTCTGTCCCCTGAGCCCCATACGTGAGGAAAGTAGTTCAAATGATGGATTTTCGTGTCGTTTTTGTCGAATCCAAACGAGAAAAACATCCCAAGGCCGATGTGGGCTGGGTGTGTCTGCACGTGTGTGTAACAAGGACACGGACAATGACGCACAGGGGTGGAGTGCAAGTGGAGAGAGCCCATGGGAGCCTCTCGGCCGTGGTCTCGCCTCAAAGTGGAAAATGGTAAGATCAGGAATAAAATGAAATTACAGTTTGCAAACCTGGCTGTATGTGATCCAAAGCCCTGTGCCGTAGTCACTATGTCACGACTTTGTGCTTTGCCTCACGTTTTAGAGCTCGGGAGGAACGTCACGAAAAGTGACCTGGTCCAACTCTACAGAAACCCCCTTTGAGTGTGGCTCCAGGGATCTAATCCAGACAAAAAGAGATGGTCCCTGCTTCATGGGTTTTCATCATTCAGTATTTCAAGATGTAACTAGGGAGGAGACAGGGGTCTATTTCCGCAGCGAAGGGAGGCTGGCCTCCAAATTAAAGACAGTCTCCGTTGTTGGAATGTTTGGTCAAAGCTGTCCATGGGCTGAGCTAGATTTTCTGAAGCATCACCAACTTAGATGAAACTTGACTGCAGTCCTGCGGAGAGATGGGGGCTGGGTCTCCGGGAAAACACGTGCGGCTTCCTTTTAGGGGAGGGAGAGGAGTGAAGGTCGGGAGGCATGTCAGTGGTGGCAGTGGTGGGCTACCCTCCCCATTATCTGCTCTCCGTTTCCTCCCGTCTGGGTTGGGGTATGATATCCTCTCTTGGATTGCTCTGGAAAGATTGAGGGTACATGCCTTGAACCTAGATCTTAGCTATCATCATAGAGTGAAACACTTAGGATTGACCCCACTACCCCCCCCCAACAAAGGCCCATGACCTAATCTTTTCTTAAAGTCTTGCTAATCCTTAGAGATTCTTACTTCCCTCCCGAGGGTCCTCATAGAAGGGACCAAAAGGCTGAGACCCCTTTCCGATGGACCTATGGTAGATCCTCTACCACTGGGCAGAAGGCTTGTCCTCTGCTGATGCCCCTCAGGGGGAAAAAATGATTAATCCAAGTAAGCAATTAGGCTCAATTAAACAACTAAGCAATTAAGAAGAGAAGGGATCTCTGCTGAGGACAGAGGAACAGGCTTTCTACTGTTGAGGAGAGATCAGAGAAGGAAAATGTTTCCTTTGAGTCTAGGGAAGCATAGCAGTGCCAGAATCCACAAATGTAACCTCTTGGGAGGTGGAGTAGGAGATGACAAACTGACTCTGTCCAGCTGGCTCACTATGGATTCTGGCCTTCCTTGTCTGCCACTCCTCATGCTCCACTGTCTCCCAGTAAGTGCCTCTCCTGCATGCCTCCCCATGCCCACAGGTGCTCAGCTTCTCCTCTTTGAGCCTTGTCTTTTCAGACTCTAAAACACTCTCTAGCTATATTGCACACTCACCAGCTGTGTCACACAGTCATCAGCTATGCTGCACACTCACCAGCTGTGTCACACAGTCATCAGCTATATTGCACACTCACCAGCTTATTGCACAGTTACCAGCTGTTATAGACTCGCTAGATGCATCCCACAGGTACCAGCTGTGCCACATACTCACCAGCTGTGTTGCACACTTACCAGTGGTGTCACACAGTCATCAGCTATATTGCACACTCACCACCTGTATTGCACACTCACCACCTGTATTGCACACTCACCAGCTGTTGTACACTCACTAGATGCATGCCACAGGTACCAGCTGGGTCACAC